>NW_009724504.1:0-26398 GCF_000703405.1 Apaloderma vittatum
GGACGGAGCCTTGAGTAGCCTGATCTAGTTGAGAGGCGTCCCTGCCCATGACAGGGAGATTGGATTAGATGATCTCTAAGGTCCCTTCCAGCCTAGGCCATTCTGTGATTCTATGATTCTATGCCCGTTAACAAATTTATGCTCTCAATACTCCTACAGATTAGGAAGTATTCATGTGTGTCTGAGAAACAAGGAGAAAAGAATAAAAGAATTAGGCAGAATTCTTAGGGAACTACTAAAGGACTAAATGTTTGTTGTTACTTAAGCTATGCGATTTCATATTCACCCATCTCATCAGAGATAAGTGTATCTTCCTTATGATGCAGTAGAACTGTAGGTTCACTTTGACTAGCTGACTCCAAACTCACAAAGCTATACCTTGCCTATAAATCATTACTCTAAAATAAATTACTATATATTTCATTATTTATTTGTTAAGCAGTAACAGAACTTAATGGTGAAATTAGCTTGGACATAACATGAATAAACTTATTGAAGCTATGAGCTATAAGGTAAAGTTCTGTAACTTAAGCAGCAAATATTGTCTCTGTATTCAGAGCCTTTTACAACTAGAATTTATTTAGTTATTTTATTTGTAATTCTTAGAATTAAAGGCCCCTGAGACAGAAAAAAATACCCCAGACTATTCTGGTCATGTGGTTGGCAAAAAATTCTGCTTCAGGGACTGAACCCTGCTGTAAACTTCACTACCACATTTGAAAATGGTGTGAAGAGCTGGTTATCTGAGAGAACAAAAAAATTTGATTTGGCCAGAATATGCAGATTTCCCCAAATCCAATTACAATTTTGGATAAGAAATAGAGAGGGAAAAGCTGAGGGCAAGAGTTTCTGGTCAGATTGAGAAGACTCACTTCAGAACTGTGCTTGTTGATACCTGTCTGGTCAGCAGGAGAGTGAGAAAACACAGGCTTGGATGTTTATTGCCTGCAGTCCAGATAAATGTCCTTACTGTAGACATACTTCCTCCCTCTGAAATGCTTTGGGCTGTTTTGTTTTCATAATGACATAGAAATGGAACATTTTTGTAATGTGAAAATATTCCACAGGTCAGACATTTGCAACTTATCCCTATTGTTCCTGTGCTTTAATCAAACTCTGTCCATTAATATAATTGATCCAGAAATAATGCACGTAGAAAGAGCCAGCTAACACAGCTAGTAAAAAGGTAAACAAGCTAACTGCTCTGTCAAGTGATCAGTATATTCTTGTACTGAGCAGCATGTAAATAAACCCTAACTTATCTATATAGTGCTTATATACACCATATTTTGTCTTTAGGTATGAAGCACTTTGGGAGCAGTAAGCTTTAATTTAGGCTGCCACTTAAACACATTTGAACTGTTCTTCTGAAAAAGGCTTAACTGAAAAACTTGTTTAAATATTTTCCTAATTAGAGGCTAATTGATGAAACCGCCTGACTTTCCTGTGAAGCGATATTTTTCAGATGGGAAAATGGAAGCCAGACGAGTTGTCTTGCCAAAGACTGCATGGAGAGCTACAGACAGAGCACAGATTTGAGTACCTATCACCTCTCTCCAGGCAGTACTCTTTTCCTAAGACCCATGCAGTCTTATTTCAAGTATTTATATGGCGTTCCCAAGCTAACTGGTAGAGCTGCATCACAGACTTTGAAGTCAGGAAGTGGGGTAGACTACAAGGATACAAGCTGACAACTTTTGAAACATTCTCTAATGTCTCTTTATGGGTCAGGACACAGCAGAATAAATGAGAACCTGGGTACTATTTTATTGACACCTTTTCTTTGCAATTCTCAGACCTTGTAAATCACTCAGAAAAAAAAAAATCCGCATTTCTGCACATCAGACAAAGAGAAAGGGAGAAGCATTTGCTTTGACAGAGAAGGTCAAGGATGTTTTTCACTTTCATCTACAATTCTGGCAGCCAAGGGAAATCCAGATTCATGAACAAGGAAAATGATTCTTACGGTCGATTAATCTATTGCTTTAATTCCCTTCAGAGTGACTGCCGTGATCCCCAGGTGTTTTTTAGCTTGAGCAGGGACTGCCTGTCTTAGTCTTTGATGACAGTCTGGCAAATTCCTTATGGACAAGTGCTCTCTAATACACATGTTAATGCGTCAGCCACACAGCAAAGTATTTGTTAGGTTAACTAAAAGCTTATTGGTCTGTTATCAGTGTGTAGGGGCTAATGCCATAGTTCTATAAATAGAACTGAGTCATTGTTGTAGCTGTGTATGAAGAAAAATATACCTTAACAATGTATTTTCTTAAAAATATTTCATTTCAAGCTATACCTCTTCCTTGAAAGCAGCAGCATTTCTGAATAAAGCAGGGACTTCTGCAATAAATTTATAGGTGCATTTATCAAAACGTAGCAACTACACAGCACTAATTCACAATTCAGCACTTTTCCAAGTGTGCTAGAAAGTAGCAGCAGGAGATGTTCCCAATTTGTGAGTGAATTTAGTGCTCAGGAAAGTGAGTAAGTCAAGTGCAGCCTGGGCAGAGGGAGGTGTGTGGTTCCTCACCCAGTTTTCCCTCTTCTCCACAAGAAAACTCTTTCTCAAGGTTGGACCTATGAATTTTGAGGGTGGGCTTTGGAAATGAGTCACTTCTGAGCAAAAATAATCTTATGTGAAATGGGTAGCCTTGAAGGCATATTTACTTTAGTCAAACATATTTTATTAAAGAATATCCAGCAGAATATCTGTAGCCTAAAAATCCCTGAATCTGACTTCTTACACAGTTTAGTCAACTTCCTTTTGATTTTGTAATTTTCTCAGCATCAGAGATAGTAAACTATTCCTTTCCACTCACTGGCACAGTTTCTGACTCTTCTCTCCCAGCTGCGCAACAAGATTCCTATTTCACCTTTGTATTGCTGTAATATGTGTTCAGCTTTTTCTTACACTCCAATGTACATTCTTACATATCTTCTCTCAAGTATCCTTCTTTCAAAGGACATCTCTCTCTCTTCCTCTGGTTTTATATTTTGTCTTTTATCTTTTTTAATCTTTCCCTGTTTTTTTTATAAATACACTGAATAGATACATATAGTAACAACATTTAAAAAATATTCAGCTTTTTAAAATTATATCTCTCATCTGAGACTGGCACAAAAACTGTTTGAACACAGTCTTCAGCAGTGCCAACTAAAGCTTTCTGCTTTTCATTTTTATCATGTTCTCTTTTTTCTTTCTTATTTCCCTGTTTCCTTCTTTCTACTCATTCTCACTTCAGCTCAAAATAGATGGAGACACACTAATTTAATCCACACACATATTTGTTTAAAAAATATAGGAAGTATTTTTCATTGAAGATGTCTCTACTTATGCTGATATTTAGCTGATACTGAAGCACGCAGTGACCATGTGCTTTCCTTCCTTCCCAGAAATCCAGTTAATCAGACCCTTAGCTTGCATTAACTGCTACAATTCTGTTGACTCAAAGGCAATATGCCCATTTTCCACAGCTGAAATATTGCCAGACAACATTACCTGCTTTGCTCATGTTCCCTGCATTCTCTAGTAGACATATCACATCAACAAATTGATAAAATGAATCACAAGCAGTAAAGCAGCACGGCAATAGGTCTATTTCACACCTGTGCACTGAAGCCTGGCTCTTCTGTGGTGAATGGGACCAAAACATTTGTCACTGACGTGTAAAAAAGCTCTTGTGCTGACTGAGGAGTCATACAAGAGTAATTCAGGGCTGAGAAATCCATCAACGAAGAGGCACTGAGAAGTTCTGCTCAGCAGCAATGTACATAAATACATTGTGCTGCTGGATCATCACATTTACTTTTTTGAAATTGTACATAGAATATCCTTAAATTCCCTGTCTTTTATAAGCAAATACATCAAGGATTTCACTTCACTTAGCTTTAGCCTTCTAAAAGTTAAGCTCTTCCCATCCAAGGTTGATGGGAAGAGCTTAATTCCACCCAATGGTAGCTAACTCTCCATATGTATTTCCATAGTTTGTATACAGAAGCTAGATAAGCTTGCACACTGAAACAAAAAATAACTGAACGTGTTGTAGTACAGAGTGAAGTATTTAAAATATATAAAGGAATCACCATAAAGTAGAGTTAGAATGTTTATGCACTCCACAAATATGTAACAACACACTTTATGGAGACAGACATGCTATTATATACACCCCTAAAAATCACAGGAATTTCATTACAATCCATCTATTAATGCTTTCACTTAATTTTGTTTTCATTTTTTATGACAGGACTTGGGTTTAATGTTTCCACTTTCCCAGTGAATGGAGGAGAGTCTTATTCCAAGCACTTCATGACCCCACTCAAATCGCATCTGAAAACTGAATTTATTTGTAGCTCCATGGCTAGAAAAAAACACAATCTGACATCAGTGAGTTAAAAATTGATTGAAATTGGTTTATTTCTTCTATTCTTTTCTGGAATCCAAACTTCTTAATTTCTACTTTTAAATGTAAAGATCTAGATGGAATCTGTTAACTTTTAAAAAAATTATTATTTCACATAACATTTTCAATATTTTATAAAATCATTACCATAGTGATGGTCATGAATACTTGCAAAGAAAAAATGTTAAGTCAGATTCAAATACTCAATGGTTTATATGTATTTAACATTCATTCCCATTACAGCCTGAAGCTGGTTTTCAACACCCAGCTACAAAAAGCACATAGTTCCTTATTCCTGTAGATCTAGCCAGGCAGATGCAACACCAACAGTCCCAGCAGTGGCAGACCTGATGAACCCCATCTGCTGGGAGTCCTAATTGTGTCCAGTGGAATGGGTAAGCACAGCAAGAATAACACAGCATAGGAGCACCAGACTCATGTACAAATCACCTTCACCCTGCAAAACGAGGAACATTATTCTGTAGTTTTGAATGTTTAGAGACCTGAGCTGCTGGTTTAGCCACAAATTTAAAGAGTCCCCAGCCAAAGTTGTAAGATTATGTAGTACAGAAGGAAGAAAAGTGCTACACATAGAGGCGAAAAAGAAATGTTTCAATGAATAAGGGAACAGATATCAGTTCACAGAGGAAGATTCTGGAGATAAGAGTGATCAGATGTGATCTTAAGTCAATATTGCCCTTCTTTTGTAAAAATGTGAACCTTATTCTAGGTTAGATAATCAGCAAGTCCTTCTAGTCCACTGAACATCTGTAAGGTCTCAGCTCGATTACTGGGTTTGGGTGCAACTGCTCCAAAACAATGTAAAATAACTGAGGCAAAGTTATTAAATATCTGAAAGCTACAATAAATAATAGAAGAGTTAACACATTGCACAGAGCACAGGAAGTGGGGTGTGAAATCATTTTCACGTTTGTTTACGGCAAAGGGAACCTGACTGCTACTTGCAGTGTCCATGATAGGACAAGAAACTGTGACTTTCATTGCAAAGTGTGGAAATCTCAGCTAAGCAACTGTAATGGAAAGGATCATGAGGAACAGGAACAGATCGACAGGCAAGAAGTTGGAGATCTGGGACTAAAGTTCTCCTAAAATAGGTTCAGAAGACATCTCTTACAAATGACACAGTTCAACTGCTCTCATCTGAGTTGAGGGCTGGACCATGTGGCCTACCCAGCCCCCTCTATAGGGTTTTCTATAGATATGTGCTGAAGATGTAGTCAGTCCTCAAAACCAACATGGTCAGCATGTATCTCAAACCCTGCCCAATAGCAGCTAGAACGGTGTCCATGCAAAGAATTCAAAGTCTTATGTCAAAATGAACATGAGATCACAACAAAAATACCCTGAAATCCCCTTCCCATTAGTCTTTATTCATCTGACCCAGTATGGATGGAAGGGCTGGAGATGTAGGGTCACTCGTGTCTGCCTCTGTCACTGCATACTTCGGCCAGATTCTGCCCTGCTTTCTGCATCTGCTGTGCAGTACTGGGGCACAGCCTCATCAAGCCCCCCTTCTACCTAAATCCCTTTTTGTTTCTGTATGGAAATATAAGCAGCAGACTGGCTTGCACGAGGTGCAGATGACAATGCCAAGGATGGCAGAGGGTATGTGGTGAAGTGATGGGCACTTGCTGACAACAAAAAGTAGAACATGTTTCTATGGAATGAATATTACACAAGGTAAACTACACTTAATTTTTTTAGAAGCTATACCTAAAAAAACCTCCAACAAACTCTAGATCAGGCCTCACTACATACTTTTTATTTTAAAGGTTGAAGCTGACAAAGTGGCATATATCTCTAATGAGAGAGTACAAGACAGGAAGGAACTGAAAAGACCTGCTCTTCTGGGTTGAAATTTTTCTTTTGGATATTTGCGTCCCATTCAGGCTGTGGGAGCTGAGACTGTTCAGTCTGGAAAAGAGAAGACTTCGGGGGGACCTAATAGCTGCCTTCCAATACCTGAAGGGAACCTACAGGAAGGCTGGGGAGGGACTTTTTACAAGAGTGTCCACTGATAGGACAAGGGGAAATGGGTTTAAGTTGAAGGAGAATAGATTTAGATTGGACCTTAGGGAGAAATTCTTCAGTACGAGGGCGGCAAGACTTTGGAATAAATTGCCCAGAGATGTTGTGGCTGCCCCCTCCCTGGAGGTGTTCAAGGCCAAGTTGGACGGAGCCTTGAGTAGCCTGATCTAGTTGAGAGGCGTCCTTGCCCATGACAGGGAGGTTGGACTAGATGATCTCTGAGGTCCCTTCCAGCCTAGGCCATTCTATGATTCTATGATTTAGTCATTCTAGAGGTATGAATAAAGCGTAGCATTTAAAGTGTTTGGAACTTGTTTTTCACATGCAGACAAAAAAGAATTAATTCCCAGCTACTTTAAATGAGACATAATAAACCAAGAGAAATCTTGAAAAATGCAGCTTTTCCCAATAAAATAAATTATCTGACCAATATAATTGCCTACAGAGCAGCATAAAACATCTTTGAATCATTTCGAGTAATAGCACGCACAAATTTATTCCTCATGACCTAGTACATTTGTCCAGAAGCAGTAGTAATTAAAACAGTGTTCAGATTCTGTAAGTGATACAAAATCAGTACAGATGAGGGACTTTGGCCATATAGGTGAGCATATACTTCCAAAGAAGCTTTTGTTACTGACAATAGTTAATTCATGCAAACATTATCATCATATAGAGACATCACTTATTATTAGAGTGTCTGAGAACAACCTTGTCCTTCCCGAAACTACTCTTGACTTCTGAAACTACTCCTGATTTCAGTGGAGGAAACATGTGGCTCTGTATTTTTTAAAATGCAAAGCAGATCTCCTGTCATGGGTGTTTTCCACGTCGAGTAACAGGAAAAAAATTGCCCTACTTACTCTCGTGTGTGCCTGCATACCAGGCTAAACACAGTCCCGGCTGTGCATGTGTGATGAATTTGATGTTAGGGATGTTGGATGGATAAGGAACGTGACTGACAAGTCCTTAAAAAAGAAGATTTGTCACATTGCATTTTAAGTTTAAAAGAAAACCTATTCAGAAATGCAATTCATCTTCTTTTTTTTTTTTTTTTTAAGACGATATTTCCACTTGCTGTTAGGATCTTCCCAATAGCAAGTGGAAATAATGGATGGTATAAACCATTTCAGAACAATAATGTTGGTTGCTAATTAACTTGACTGGACCCGATGTGATAAACTTTTGAGGATCAGGGCAGCTTGTATTAGTATTTTGAGAAATATCTCAGATCTGATTCAGTCAGGCACAAGATAACGTGTCTTTGAGTAGAAGAAAATGGTACCTAATTTGTATGTGACACATAAGTCCTTAATTCAAGATGTTCTTTATTTTCCTTCTCCTCCTTTTCTTAGAAAAATAGAAAACGTTACCATGAAGCTAGTGAACTGAAGGACCTAATTACAATGAATCAGGAATAAATGCGTTTAAAGTACATGTCTCATCACTAGCTTGACGTGCAGCACTTAATGAAGATAGCTGTTCTGCATTTCTCAGTAAAATGCTCTGCCATCGTGTTTCTGCCTTGCAGGACCCTCAGCATCAGCAGTATGTAAGAAAGCAGGACAGCTGAAGTTACCCAGAAGAAAGGATTCGTCTGAAGAAGCTGAACTGATTTCTGCACGCTCTTTCAGGAGAATCACACTGTGAATAAGCATTAGGATGGTACAACTTTGGGCAGCTTGGGGCAGTTTCAGCTTTTGCTGTTTGCAAAGTGTGCCAGGGAGCAGCTGGGACTTCTTTTCACAGACTGTAGCCCAATAGTATCTTTTGCATTGGCCCTCCTGACAGTATCTTGTAACCCTAAGGCTTGTCTGTGCTGAAAAGGGAGAGCTGTGCCGCTGGAGCTGTGCAATCCCTCCTGCCTCCTGCGCAGAAACAGCTTATACAGGAGCAGGAGATCCTTCGCCAGTGCCATTCTCAGGATAAACTGCACAGACAAAGGAACTGTTTACTTGTTTAATGGAATCTTGGTTGTGGGTTTGGTTTTGGGGTGTTTTTCAGTATATTTATGTTGGTTAGAGCTGTGGCATTTCTCTACTCCGATTAAGCTTAGTTATGCCTGCAAAGATCCAAAATGCAGGTCTGCCTTGAATGAGTAATTCAGTGGCTAAGAAAGGGTCTGTGGGCCTTCTTTCTTTTTGCTTAATGCCGAACATTTTTCATTGAAAACACCATATTGTACTATTCTTTAATTTTATACAGCCTGCAGCCACACTTCTCTTTTTTATGGTATTATTGAATAATGATCTGTATTGCTGAAGGTATATGAGAGGCTTCCTTGGCCCTCAGGATTGAAACGACTTCTTTTACCTATTCTAGACAGCATAATTATGTTAATTATGTGAACTATTAGAAACATTTTACATGACCCTGAAAAGTCAGATGGATTCAGAGCATTGATTTCAGGGGAAGTCAGATGTAGATTTACTTTTCAGGATAAGCCTCCGCTGTGTTTCCACAAGCACCATGGGCTGATATAAACCATCTCTGGTGCATCCTGCACTCCCCCAGCTCAGCAACGTGCTCCTTCTCCCTCCCCTCCACAAGCCCTCACTTCCCTTTTGGTTGCGTAAGAGTTTGTGCAACTGTACAGTGAACTGGAGCAGGAGAGTCATCAGGGTAAAACTAACTTGCCAGAGAAGTAGTTAATTTTAACCCAAATTAACTCCTTGACAGACCTGACCATGTGGCTGCCCAGCACAAATATGCCTGTGACAGGTGGGGAATTAGGCCCATGTGAGATGGCTTCTTCTGGCAGATGTTCTCACTTGTGCCTACCTGGTGCCCTGGGAGCTGCAGTGCAGACATGTGCACCTGCCTCAGTTTCTTCACCACTATAAGTGGGAAACAGTGCTTTCTCACCTCTCATGGATGCTGTGAAGATAAAATTTTACAAATTCTATGATCTTCAGTTTTAACAGCAACTAACACTTATGTGCACCATAGGTAAATTAAAGTGGGAACTCCAACAGTAAACAAAAAATAAATCTTCAGAAATATGGTAAGAATAGATGTATCACATTTCCATCCTTTCCAACTACTTCAGGGTTGGAGAGTCACCCTGGCACTGTGTGCTGTGCATAAGGATCCTCAATGTGTGCAAAGCCCTTAGACCTGAATAGAACTTATGTTTTTATGCATTCATTGAATCTGTTTGTGTAACTCCACAAGTGAGAACACTTATTATGGGTGCTACTTCTGAGAACAGTTCACAATTACACAGAAACATCCTAATATTGATTTTACGAGACGAAAAGTGTGTCTTTTAGAACACTCTCTTTTCAGAGACACTTGAATCGTTGTGAAGTCTAATGCAAAATACCCTTTGGACAACTGGACAGTCACTGCTTATACATATCAATAAAAGGCTTCTCTAGCTATGTTCTGTAAAGTAGCGCCTCTAAAACTGATATGGTAAAAAATGCCACCTTTATAAAATTTCTATTGAACTTGGAATACTTCTCAAGAGACACCGTAAATATGTTTTTCAGTTAAACATCGATCAGATTAATACTGAGTTGCTAATAACTTAAATGTGTGATTATCAGAAAATATAAGATTTTTATTAGGCGCAGACAGAGAACAAGCTTAAAAACCAAAGGACCTGGTGGATCGCTAAACTCTCCAGGGTTATCCCATCAGTAATGAACACCAGCCGCTCCATTCTGCTGGTCACAATCCCAGAGAGTAGGGCATAGTTTGCTTCATGCATTAGGCATATGAAAGAACATTTAACAGCAGTTACCAGGCTGCTCAGCTTTTCAGAAGTAGCAGAATTATGCTCAAAATCTGCTTCATGACAGCCTTTCACAACCAGCATCAGTCAATAGATAGTCAAAGTTTTCTCAAATGCATATACCCATACAAAGGAAATTTTATTGATTTGTTTCACTGGAAGATCAAGACTGCCTTTATTCGTTATAGCAGTGAAGGTTATCTGAAGTTTTGGAGAAAACAGTAGCCATGATGGCAGTTCTGATGGGAAAATTAAAAAAGATTTGGAATAATTCAGTATCTGCTGAAAGCCTTAGGTACAGCACTGCATCATAATTGCGTCTCCCTTGTTTTGGGGATAGATGATATGTTTTTCTAAACATATATCATATTTTGAATTAGTGACTAGATAGACTGGAGAAAGCTTCTTTTTCTCAGCACTAAGAAAATGACTGAAAAAATTTATGGAAGGAAGAAAATCAAACTACTTTTTATGTACATCTAAATTCATCATCTACAATAATATTCTTTCTTCTTTCATTTCAGTCTATGGTGCACCTAATCCACAGAAGTAGCAGGTCCTAATTTTTTGTAAAATCAGGCAAACGGAATCCATACCAATAGGTATTATAAAAAGCGTTCCAGTTAAAAATACTGTCAGACATCTGTAAGCTCATGAATTAATTGCATTATAATGCAAACTGCATAATTTATTAATAACTCAGAGTCTACTTAAGCATTGGCACTATAACAGAAAGGATGTTCACAGATGTCCTTTCCACCTCCTTCTTCATTAAAATAACAAGAAATGCACCTGTAGGTACATCTGAAGCAATATTGTCTTTTATGTTGTTAGCCAGTAAGGCCTGATTGGATGCCAGCCAAAAACATTGGAAGGATTGCCACTTACCTGAAAATGGATAAATCATTTTTGTAGTAAAATTTCACTCCTGGTGAAGTCTTTGCCCACATCTGCAGTGCCTAGAGCTGAATTTTCAGAAAGCCTTGAGATGTCTGGAGGAAGGAGTAAAGTTATATGACGAAACCCAGAACAGGAAATAGGGAACGGATTCATCATCTTTTACCAGGATGGTGAAAAATTTATACTCTATCAGGTATAAATTTTGTGTCCATGAGGGAACATCTAACAAAATGTGTTTGGCGGATGATTTAGTGGTGCAGACACATAAAACAAATAGATCATTATGCATCTGTCCTGTGAAATATTCCCTTTTAGATTGTTTCTGGTTCTGTTAAGCCAACTACAAAGATGTCAGAAGGAAGATCGTCTTCTGAAGGAGCACTGGATAACCCAGAAACCTCCAATCGTCATGGTGACAGCTTTGTTACTACAGCCTTGATACGTTAGTTTGTATTTTTTTAGACTGATTTTTGCACAGTTGGTATTAGCCTTTGGAGGTGAAAACATAACATTTAAGTCATTGATTACTTCTTGATGATTTAACAATACAAATATTGGATGCATTTTCACATGTTGCTTCTCTCAAAATGTACTATAAAAATTTAATTCTGTAGGGTTATTTAATAATCTGAGAAGGAACAGATTCTATTTCCCTATTACTACCATTACTAGTTGCACAGAAATTAAGAATGTGGATATTGTGAGCCTGGAAGCCAGTATCTAATTCTATAGTCTTATGTTGCCATTACATGATGTTTAATTCAGAAATTAAAACAATATTATTTTTTTAATTTACTTTTCCAAGTAGCAGTTTTATTGTTTGTGTAACATACAACTCAAAAACTCTGGAGAAAGAAAAAATAGGCTTCCTAGAAGTCTCATATCTATTAGCTTTCGTCTCACTGCTTCATGACACCTAATGTGGCATTAATTTATCACCTGAAAATTATTTCAAAATCCAAACCTAACACTGAAGTCACTAGCTGGTGTATTAACCTTATCACGTGATGCCATATAAGTCCTGAGGTTTGTCCCACTAAAACACAATATTTCATATTATTCATACACATATTGAATATTACATATTATCTTTGATACACATTCATTACCAAGCTCTGTGATCATTATTGAACTGGATTCTAGATTGTTAAATGATGACGTGTATTATATGATACATATTATAGTTCTTATTTCCAGAGACGAGTATTTGGCTATTTATTTGCATTTTAGTATTTGCTATAGTTGTAGTAAATATTTACTTTAATAAATATAACATTTCAATCTTTTTTGTTAAGTAACTGATTATTTTAAGAGCTTGTATGTCCTTAGAAGCAACCTGAATTTGATACATCGATTTCATTCCAACTGATAAAATAAAACGGTTGTTAAGATCTCTATGAGAAAATGACACTACTTCTAAAATCCTAACTCCCGATCATTTGATTAGAAAACACTAGTACATTCTCTCCCTCACCAAAACACATATTTGTTCATAATGGACAATGAGGCTAATTATACAGTATCTCCTTGCATGCTGGCTGAAGCTGGTTTGCATGTTAATGTGGGGAAGGAACAGCATTAAGACTGTCAGTGCTGGACATGCTTCAGTGTTGCCTTTTAATTAAAAGTTCAGATTTCTGAAAGGATAGCTGGGAAAGAATGTACCGGAATCTTACACAAGAGCTCGACTTACAAAACACAGCAGTCACATGGGTTTGTTTCCTGTCACACACTGTTAGCATCAATGATATTGCTGCTGCCAAGTTCACTTGATCTATGCATAAAAGAGATGCTTACTTTTCAAGAGTTATTTGCCCAGCAATAATGAAAACATCCCAAATTCCTTCGTAGTTAACATGCCCCTACCCCCAGCCATTATTAATATGCAGCTATACAGCTCAAGAAAAACAAAGTATTGAATTGCTGACCTTACAGCTTTTCCTGTGGGGTGGGATTTGCTTTGTTTTGGGGTGTTTTGCTTTTTCTCATGAGGAGTGAACTTTTCTTTTTATGGATGTTGTATGAATACACATTTTCTATACTTACTGGCTTATCTGCAGTGTTTTGCATGGATTTCTAGGTTGAAGTTCCTCTGTCGTTAATGGAAATTGAGATAGCTGGCAGTTCTTTCAAAGCTAGATTTATGTCCTGAAAGCATAACAGCACAAGGAAACTAATGCCTCAAGTTTGTGATTGAAATCATTCGTTCATAGCAGTAAGTGAATATCATATTTTCAAAGATAACATGTCGAAGTTTCCCAGAGATATTCATTACAATGGGTCACATCCGATTATCTGTTCCTCTGTTGTTAATGGAAATTGAGATAGCTGGCAGTTCTATCTCAACAGTTCTTAGATTTATGTCCTGAAAGCGTAACAGCACAAGGAAACTAATGCCTCAAGTTTGTGATTGAAATCATTCGTTCATAGCAGTAAGTGAATATCATATTTTCAAAGATAACATGTCGAAGTTTCCCAGAGATATTCATTACAATGGGTCACATCCGATTATCTGTTGCACTAGGATAAACACAATGTCATTTTCCTTACACAAGTAAGTAAGTCTGTTCTGTCATCGCACATCTATAAACTGGAGCCCAATTTGCCCACCCTTTATTGATGTTTGGAGTATAATGCCTCAGCTCAGAACTGCAGTAGAATAATATTTGCATATTTGGTCCATTTTAGAGTCAAATACCATTATTTAAATGATAATTGGAATCCTTTCTTTAGAAAAGGCAGCATAAACAATGCAGATACAAATTAATCATCTTCTTTTATGCACTTTACAGTTCAGTGAAGAAGATCATTTAGCCAATGCAGAACAACTACATTAATCAGCATAATACATCTAAAGTTGCATTAAATAAACGAAGATTCTTTTAGTGAGAAGAGGTTTGGCATTGGGGCAATCTTGTAATATTTTTTTAAACTCAAACTTGAATAGATTGTTTTTAAAGTAATTTTTTAAAGAAAAAACATCAAGTCAGATTAAAGGGTAGTCTAATCCAATGTCTTGTCTCTGCCCATGGCTGAAAAAGGATGCCTAGATAAGAATAAGAGAGGGTAGACATGTATCATATTCGCTCTATCTGCCTATTCTAAGTTCTCATACATCGTGTGTTCTGTTTGGCTTTTCCAACGGATACTGAAGGCACATGAGACATTTTAGACACCGTGGTTCGGTTAACCATTCAAATATTTGCTTACCCTTGCATTTCTTACATTGAATATGGCTGTGCTGGCTACTTCTTTTTACAAAAAAAAAAAAAAAAGAATTTCAATAATTTTTACCTTTTCCCTCCTTCTGAACTTCAGAACTAGTGTACATATTTTTGTTGTATTATGAATACATGGCACTGCCACCCAATCACATGAAAAAGCAGCATAAGCCAAAGTCACCTTTGGCCTGGTGACATTTCTAAGATATTTTGGGTCTAGATTCCTCTCCAAGAACATTTCTTCCAGATTATTAGATCAGCTCAGAACCTAGCTCCTCCTTATAAAAGTCTCCAAAAAGTCAATCTTTTCTGTTGTTTCATTTTTTTGCTAGATATAAAAAAACGTGCACTACTTAGACAAGGAACAAAGCAGAAGAAAACTAAGTCTTCATAGGTCTTCAGGAATTGCTTCAAAGCCAGGACACTGCATTTCATACATCTGTCTGACCTATCTCATCTTGTGGCCTAAATGCCCTGGGTACTCAATACTTTCAGTTCATAGGGACAGGCAGCCCATGACTGCAGCTCAGACTTTAGGTGACCTAAATCGCTTCCAAAGACTGTATGAACTGGTCAGATCAACTGTTCCAGCTGTGGACACATCTTGTTCAGGGTCTGAATCTGGATGACATAAATCCAGCCTGCACAATGAAAAGAGGAGTAAGGTTCAACATTTTAACAAGCATTTGGTTGTGAATTTTGTCAAGTCTTTCTGATGGGTGATATTTACTTTTTTTAAATTTGTTTCCTACAGAAAGTAGGAAAGTCAATAGACTTTAGTTGTTGAAGTATGTGTTTATGAAAAGTAAATTTTAAAACTTACTGTACACAGATAGTTGGAACTTATTTCAGATATGTACATGGAAGAGTCCTTGCCAGACACATTCCTTTGCCCAGCTAAATGCCAGAGAGAACGATCCCACTTGAATGATCTGAGTAACTACCACTACAGAACACAGGTGGGTTTTCAAGTGTTCATGAATGATTATGGAGTTAAATGATTCCAAAAAAACAACTACTGAAAAAGTCGGGTAATTGATTTTATTTAAAAAAACTGGTTTATCTACATGGATATTCTACAAACAATAAAGATGCTAAATTTAACAAATAAAGCTTTTGTTGTGAATTAATCACTCCATGACAGCTACAAGCACCAAAAGACATAAACATACATCAAGAATTGCTTTGTGAAATTTGTCACAATTGACAGCCTTCTGTTTAGGTCTCTGACAGAATGAAAATGGGGCTTATATTATCTGAATAATGTAAGAAAAAGAAATATGTCAAGTCTGTTGAATTTACTAAGACTTTATCACTCTAGGGCCTACAGTTATAATAAGACAGCCAAGAGCTTCCTACAAACATTTTGCCGGAGAAAATATTTCACCATTAGTTAGCAAACAAAAGTTAAAAAACTTTTAAAATCTTTAACATCAGTTTAACTTTCTTTCATTCTCTTTGTTCTTTTAACCTCTGAAAAAGAGATAAAAAGATACACTTCAACTGTATTCAGAACATAGCAAAAGGAAAATTAGCCAAAATGTCCTCCTTACCCAGCAATAGCAAAATATTTTACTTTATTTATTTATTTATCTATTTATTCATGTTCTCACAAGTAGAACGCGCCAGAGAATTAATAATATATTTTGCAAATAAATTATAATCTAAGATGTCATTCTCAGGAAGCACATATTCACACTCCTGATCAAGAAAGTACTTAAGCATATGCCCAGCTTCAGTAGGACCTAAGCATATTGAATGGGATCCTTTCCCAAATTAGGGCCTCAGGCAGTGAGAAAGCTAGCTCAGGTATTGGAGGACAATATTAACACAAAAAGTCTTCTGAACTAATTTATCCTGCAGAGTCAAGATGAACAGTAAATGTACTAATGTAGTCAAAAAACACACTTTTTTAAAGGGAATATTTCAACAATCGCAGCTACAGCACAGGTCCCAAAGGGTCATGGTGGCACAATCGAGCTGGTGATATGCTGTGGGAAAAGAGTGAGTGGTGAGAGAAGGCTGGGACTTCAGGGCTGAGGCTGAGGGATGAAGAGGGAACCATCACCTGGTCAGAGCCTTACACAATTCCTCCAAGATGTGGATGTGGTGGACGGTTCAGAACCTCCGAGTCCAGGTATCATTGGCCTTGACTTGTTGGGTAATATTTTCCTTGTTCACTACCATTCTTCAGGGATGTAATTTTGCATTGCTAGGGGTAACCCTCATTCCCACACTTATAATCTTAAGTTTTGTTGATTTAAGGAATTTTACACGCTACTGTTGAATTTAGAAGCATCAAACCTTGTCTTTATCAGACATTTGCTTGTTTACTCTAAATTAAACTTTTGGCTGATGAGTCATAAAAAAAGTCTGCTTGAAATTAATTCCTCTCTTTAATACAATAGCATTTATGTGAATTCACCTTTCCTCCCCCCTTTCGTTATTTCCAACAATTCTTCTCTGAGAACTACTTGCTACAGTGGTTGACTCTGAAGTCTATTTTTGCAGCTACTAAGCAAATTGGCTCCGTCTCTGTATTGAAAATAAGCCCAGAAAGCAATAAAATCAGTTGTAGAAAGAAAATTTCAAGATGTTTGAAATTTGAGGACAGGTTCAACATCACCCTTATAGCAGAATGTGTTGAATGGGGAAATAGTTTTGGGGATTCTTGGCTCATTCCTTCCCTTCTTGACTTGGCATATGCTGAAAACTGAAGAAGCACATTAACAGCTAGGCGTTCACTATCCTCAGGGGTCTTGTTCCTCAAATATGTTTACTACACTTAGGCACGAAATGGAGATTTTTTTGGTGCTCAGAGGAAAGTTCTGTGATTTAGACATTAAGAATGTGGTACTAACAAGTTTGAAAGTAAAACAGGGAAGCCGAAGACATAAAATCCTTGTTTCTCTTTGAAATTTATCTGTGAATTCTTGTGAACAAGGAAAATCTTTCTATTTCTCTGAATTCCCTAGTGTTTTTCCACAGTGTCAGATCTTCCTTCGTGAAAGTACAAAAGAAAAAAACTTCTAAGTCTGTTCATTTGACCCATATTTATTTCAGCTATAATACAGCACAAGCAATCCCTATTACTTCGTACCTCAGGTTACTCATTCCCATTCTTCCATCACTCACTCATCTTGTCAGTATAACAATTTGAAGGTCTTTGCAGAGAACTTGATTAGATAAGTGACCCGAGTTAAGCATAAATCTTTCATCTACTCATTTACAGAGTTAGTTTTTAGCCAGATCAACTCCTGATCCAGATGACCACAGGAGTCCTAGTCTGATGTGCACGGGAGACGGTGGGGGAAATGCTTCATGCCCCGTCAGTGCAGTTGGCACAGTGACTGCTTTAAACAGTGAAATTGCATCAACACATCTACTCTTCCTCTCCTCTCCACATGGATGTCAAATGTAAAACCTTTACTTTCTGCCCTCCAGAAGAACCATTTCTTTAGCTTAGAACCATAGAATCGTAGAATGTCAGGGGTTGGAAGGGACCTTGAAAGATCATCTAGTCCAACCACCCTGCCAGAGCAGGATCACCCAGGGCAGCCACACATGAAAGTGTCCGGTCAGGTTTCGAAAGTCTCCAGAGAAGGAGACTCCATAACCTCCCTGGGAAGCTAGTTTCAGTGCTCCATGACCCTCACAGTAAAGAAATTTTGTCCTCATTTTGGCGTGGAACTTCCTATTTTCTAACTTATGTCCATTATTCCTTGTTCTATTACTGGGCACCACTGAGAAGAGATTGTCTCCTTCCTCTTGACACCCACCCCTCAGATATTTGTATACGTTAATAAGGTCCCCTCTCAGTCGTCTCCTTTCAAGGCTGAACAGCCGCAATTCTCTCAGTCTCTCTTCATAGAAGAGATGTTCAAGTCCCTTTATCATCCTCGTAGCTTTCCATTGGATTCTCTCCAGTTGGTCCCTGTCTATCTTGAATTGGGGAGCCCAAAACTGGACACAGTATTCCAGGTGTGGTCTCGCCAAGGGAGATTAGAGGGAGAGGAGAACCTTCTTGTTCGGTTCTTCAGTCTGTCTGATGATATTGCAGATGGAGAGACTGAGATGGGACAGCATGCTGGCCTGTGTTTGCTGGACAAGTGGCAAGACACTATCACATATAATAACATGCAGTGCACAAGCAGGGTGAGGAACCACCTGGATGAGCAGGACTGTGTGAACAGTGCTGCTACAGATGAAGAAACAACCCACGCCTAGGACAGTGTGGGGACTGGCGGTGAGGATGGAAAGGAGGACAAATGGATGGTGGTAGCCCATCTGGCAGAGAAATACACATCGACCCATTCTGTCTAACCCTTCTCAGTTTTTCAGCTGACCACTCTCTATACAAAACCCTGAAATCAGGTTAAGGCACATAATTCTGGGTGGAATGTCCACATTGCAGCTTACTGCAGTTTAGCTCCCCTACTTGAATTTCATGGGTTTTAGTTAATTTAGTCTACTTTTCTTGAGTGAGAGCATTAAACAAAACCTCAGGAGAAACTGTGTGCTTGAGTCTTGTGCACCCCGTGTGACTTCAATAGCAGGCTTGTGTTAGCTGCCTTAACTTAGGCATTGCTGTTCTCCTTTTTACCCAGCCACTGCCAGCCCTCCTTGCTAGTCTGTAAATGAGCTGCCCACATGAATGGGTTGAGGATCAGGAGAGAGATCAGGATCTGCAGTCAGCCCTGGGCTCTATATTGCCTGTTGGGGGAAGTTGTCCAGAGCAGAGATACTAGACGGCTTGAAGCCCTGCTGCAGCCCTAAGACATGGAGGTGACAGCCTCTCCAGGTATTCTTCAGGATGTGACCAAGGTGCATTCATCATGAGACCTATCACTCAAGTGCACCCCTCTCTCATCATCCATCTCACATTTCACAGTGCAGGGCAAGATCTTTAGTGCTGTGGAGGGTGCTGGTGTGCAAAGGAACCTGAACAATTACACAGAAAAAAAAATGTTGCTCATATCTAAGGAGAATTTAGCCATGTGTTCTCAAAATTCTATTGGAAAGTCTTACTAGACATGACAACAATGGTTTGATATTTCGTTCAGGATATTCATTTATCATCCACTGAAGTCTGTGTTTTTTGATATTTTTTTTCTCCAGGATAGCATTTAGCAGCTAATATTTCTTGAGCTTTCTTCACATTTTAAGAATTATTTTCATTATTTTCAGTTTAATTCAGCTAAGACTAATCTAATTTAATGAAAGAATTAATTCAATTCAATTCACATTTAAGAATTTTGAGCATTTTTTAAATGATCAGCCCATAAATTTGCTTACTACGTAGGATTTTCAAGGCTCTTACAGTTCTAATTAAGTCACACAACCTGTTTGGACATGATCATCATGAGTGTTAAACTAACTTCTTGAGAGCCATTAACTAGAAATGATAATGTAATTTTTTTTTACTTTTTTTTTTTAAGTGACAGAAGAAATTCAGCTGCTCTGAGCTTGAGCTTAAACACATTAAACTGAAATAAATTGCTGTTAAGGTCTCATTTCTTTAACCTTTGTTCGATAAAAACTCAGAACTGGTTAACTCAGCAGCTGAGAACATATTTAATCTTGATTGCTTCATTCTAGTGTTACTTAATTTAATTTCTTTTATCTTTATCCCTTGCTTTGAAATCTTGCTAGCTCTTTCCAAGCCACTGTGATTGATAGTCATATTACTCTCATGTGAATTTGTAGTGAAGGTGATGTTTCTCTACTTTGAAAGCAATGCCACAAATGAAATTGAAAACCATACTTCTAAAACAAGAAAGAGCATTTATGATTTTGATAAAAATATCAACCTTGGGACCAATACAAAAATTGAGTTATAAGAGTAGCCTCATTTACTTATATCCTACATTTAATTTACATTTTATATCAACCCTTAAGTGCCAATTTTAATTCTAAATGAGCTGTTACTTTGGAAATAGATTATCTGGTTTGATGGAGTGGCAGAGGGTTTGACATCTAACTCAGCACAAGGAGAGTTGAAGAAAGCCATCTTAAATGCAACAATTTTCACAGACAATGGGAATATATAGCTCTGTTTAGAAAACTCTGGTGTTAGACGCACACTGCTTATGGCTTATATGGACTGAGAAGTGTTAAAGCATCTGCAAACACTTATCCAGTGTCTCCATTACCCAGACACCTCTGAGCATTAACTTGCCCTAGCATGTGAGTCTTCCAAATTACTCCATCTCAACTAATTCTGAGACCTAATTTTGCTACAGTGTATTGGCAGCAAGAAAAGCAATGAAACTTGGGGTCCACATCGAGGTTCAGATTACCGACTTTACGTCAAGGCTGGAAATAGAACGGCATTCTGGAGCTGAGGTTTTGGAGAGCAGCTTGTGTTGTATCTCCAGAAGCACCTGAAATCAATCCACAGTGGAGATCCAAGTCCTCACCCTGCCTGCCTGGGCAAGTCCCATGTACATCTAGGCACATGCCTTCTGGCTAAGCAGTCCAAAGATTTCTAGGAAAGTACCTAAATGTCTCCTAACTTCCCAAGGGGACGCATCGGGCATGTTCAGAACATGTCTGACACACTGGGCTAGCAAAACCTAAAGGTTATTGTTATTATTTTCACTCATGAACAATCATTCACTATCCTTTTGGGAGCCAATCAGTTTGATCACCATCCTAGAATCAATTCATCCTGAGGGGTGTAAGTCTGTAGCTCCTACTGCCAAGGGAACTGGTGTAATCATTATGAGTGACACCAGCCACGGGGCTGTGTTCCACAGTGGCTGACCCACTTCACAGAGAACTGAAGGATTTGTGTTGTTACAGGGAAAACAAATGAGAAAGGTCCATCACTGTCCTCTAGCAAAAAGGATGATTACCCAGAAAGGAAGCCGTAGGCTCAGCTTTCCCTCCACAATTGTTTGTAGATTTATTCAGTAATTAACTTTTCAATGCAACATTCCTAGATTAAGGGCTGCAAAGAAAATCATACTTATTTACATAATTTGTATTACATTATCATCTACAGTCCCTCACAAGGTTGAGCTCTCATGTTTTAGCCAGGACATTAATTTGTTGAGGCACAGCACCCAACAGTCTACAATCTAAAAAAAGAAAACACAGCAAAGTTGGAAAAATACAGAAATTTTATTATTTATATGAGTTTAGGCCATTATGGGTCTTTTTCCCCCTGTGTGAACTTCACTTGAATTTCCATGATTTTCTCTATCCCATTTTTACAGTGAACTGAAGGGCTCTGTACACACCAAATCATCCAAAATATTTTTAAAACCTACCATCACACATATATTATTTCTGAAAGGTATTAGAATGACACTTAGGACCTAATGAAACTATTCTTTGTATAAATAAAAACAGACTCAAAATGAGGTACATAAACCAAGCTGTGTTACATTTTATGTTTGAAAGATTTACAGGCTACCGAGCACTCAAACTATCCTAAATCTGCAGAGCAGTAAAATATCTGCCTCCAAACTGAAAGCACTAGTATTTGTGGGAGCTTAAATTTGATTAATGATATCAATCTCTGTAAAAATTTGATACTCAGATTTTGACCTTAAACAAAGCACGAGTTGCTGAAGAACCAGCAGCCATCAGTTGTAACTTACAGATATGTCTTTTTCTGCTCTGTCTTTTTAACAGTTCTTCAAGCTTTGTCAGGATTAGGCCCAACCACTTTTTTTTTTATATGACTTTGTAGCAAGAAGAGTTGATTCTGATAGTCTGTTGAAATTAAATCAATACTGAAGCAATCACCCATTAACCTTGGCAGTGGGGGTCATGGCAGGAAAGATGTGGACTGAAGACACCTCTGTTCTGCTTCTAGAGGCATGGGGGCAGGTTTTCGCTTGAGTAGACATGGTAGCTATGCTGTGCAAGCTATGTGAGTTTGAATTCACTCAAACTGCATGAACCCAAAGTAGCATGCTGCATCCACTGCCCTTAAGATTCACTTGGAATAAAAAAATTTGCGTCAATGTATGCACTAGAGGCCTTCTTCATTCTCTTCCATCATTCTTTGTACACACTTCAAACCACGTGGAAAAATCTTATGGCAAATAGTCAACCTGTCCCTTTGGTTGTCTCTCTCTGAACCCACTTATGAGCATCAGTAAAAAACTGGTTAAATTTTGTAATCAAGTGATGCAAAGATCCTTTTTATCACTAGCTTATCTGAAATTCTCTCTTCTTTAAAAGAAAAGTATAGAAAAGCACAATCATTCAGTTAAAGCTCTTTCTGGGTGAACTGAAAGAAAGGTGTTGTATTCCCTCTGTGATGTATACAGGGAAGTGACAGATTTTAAAATTAATCCTCAAAAAGATCATGAGATATACATGTATGTATCTCTCTGTATAGTTATACATCATAACTTCATTCATGTCTGAGACTGTATGCTCTTGCAATACTGCTCTCTAGTTAACGTACTGCTCATTTTATGGTTGAAATATTCAAAGTAGATGAGAGGAATCGAATTGAATCGAATTGAATGAAATCGAATATTTTAGTTGGAAGGGGCCTACAATGATCATCTAATCCAACTCCCTGGCCATTTCAGGACTGACCAATAGCTAAAACATCTCCTAAACATTTAGAGTCTTGAGGTATTGACTGCCTCTCTAGGAAGCCTATTGCAGTGTTTGATCACCCTGTTGGTAAAGAAATACTTCCTAATGTCCAGCCTGAACCTTCTCTGGTGCAGCTTTGAACCATTCCCACACTCCCTATCACTGGGAGAAGTGCTCAGCATCTTCCTCTCCACTTCCCCTTCTCAGGAAGCTGCAGAGAGCAATGAGGTCACCCCTCAGCCTCCTTCTTTCCAACCTAGACAGTCCCAAAGTCCTTAGCCACTCCTAACAGGACATGCCTTCCAGCCCTTTCATCATTTTTGTTCTCCTACTCTGGATGTTTTCAAGTATTTTCACATCCTTCTTAAATCATGGGGCCCAGAACTGCACACAGTGCTCAAGGTGAGGACACATCAACATTGGATACAACTGGATAATCATCTCTTTTGACCAGCTGGTCATGTTGTGCTTGATGAACTCCAGGATGAGGCTTGCCCTCTTGGCTGCCAGGGCACATATGGTATATTTGCCTATTGAATATTGCATTGTGTAAAGTCTTCTAGCTCTTTAAATAACCAAGAAAACTGCTATACAGATGACTGTTGAGTGAAAACTAGACTGGTTCTGAATTGTGTTGGGAAAAGGAATGTGAGGTAGGGGACATTAACATACACTTTTGCAGATGTTGACTGGAAGTCACTGTAAGCATTGCAAGTTTCCTGCTTGATTTCAGAAATTTTATGTATCACTATCTTTAAGCTCAATTTCATGGCTACACTGAATGTAGCAGAGGTGAGCTGAGCTTTGAAAAATAAAAATATGCAGGCAGGAAACAGACTTGTAGAGTATTTGCCAGGAGTGATATGAAGAGAAAGATCCTGACGGGAGAAGAAGAAGATCCTAGGCCAGTTCCCTGCCTCCCAGCCCCTGCCCTCACACCGGGGAGCCTTCACTGGTCTGTTCACCTCCTCCACCATCTACAAATGGCTGTCAAACTAGAGGTAAGCAGAAATGTGCCATTGTTGTCAGGGGAAAGGCCATGAGGAGATGAAAAACAATTTAGGTGGAAAAGATGAAGACTTACCCTGTCTTTATAGTTTGCAGACTTCTTTAATTCTTGACTGTAAGTCCCACAAAGCAAGCAAAATTACAGTAAACTGTGACATAATTGAGGAAAAAACAGGATCGTATATGATGATGACCATATATTCCTGTCTGCCAGTAAAATTACACAGTCACATTTATTTCTGCTTTCACTATAACCATTCATCTCACTTTTCTGCTGGTTTGTTTCTAAAAGTTTAATATGTCTGAAACAGTACATTACTCTTTTTTTTCCTTGTCTAGCCAGATTTTCATATATACTTCAACATGTACAAAAGGACTGTTTTGACAATTATTTGCTGAAAACGCTGTTACAGTTTTTAGCTGTGGAACTGAACTTACATTACCTCAACTGACCGGACCCATAGCAGACTCTCAGATGGAATGTATGCATCACTCTTTGCCAATTCAGAGGTTATTTAATACAGTATGTCTGGAACCAGCGTTTTTGCTGAAATTGTTTTGGCTGAGAAATTATCCAGATGAGTCTACTGCAAAACTATGTGCTTTGACTGGGATTTTCAAAGTCGATCTGGAATAGCTCCACTCAAAAATGGGCAGTGTTAGAGATTACTTCTTTTGGATAATATTTCTTAAACCTATAGGTTTGAGGAGGGGTTTTTTGGTTGTTTTTTTTTTTCATACAGGATCAGTACAATTCATGTACATTTCTATTATTACATGTAAAACAACTTTTCTTCCTCAATTTTTTCACTATATTAAAATTATTCAATATAACATGAGTAGAGGTAGGGTGATAAAGACAGGGAAGAACTGTAATTTAGTCATGTGGATAGGAGCTATCATTTTGCAGTATTCTGTTCAGCCATGCATCATACTATCCAGAAATGGTTAGTTACTATGTTAATGGGAATAGCTGATGTATTGCAGTAAGTGCTGGCATTTTTCTGCTGTGATGGCTTTCTATTCGCACTAATGAGCATTTTTCTTTTAAATTGGTTGCACTGTTTAATTCATTGTTATACTTATTTGACACCCCAGAACAAATTCTGCTCTCAATTATACTAGTGTAAATCTAGTACAAGCCATCTGTTCTCATCAGGGTTAGACCTTGATTTGTCCAGTGATTTAAACAAGCCTTTAACCTTAAGTACTTTCCTATAACACTATGATAGTTACAGAGACTCTGAAGTGCTGGGGTTTTTTAAGTCGTTATGTTGCTGTGAGGAAGAGAGTTTGAGCCTGTGTAATTAATTCTACCTTTTCGTAGCCAAGCATATAGCTATGTATAGCACAGGCTGTACTAACAGAGACTGAACCATCCTCAGAAACAGCAATCACAGTGAGTGAAATATTAAGCCAGAGTCAATAGGCATTGCTGAGAAAGCAGAGCTTGTTAACCTAGGCATGACAGCCCCGCTGCTGCTGCTTCTGCTATTTGAAAGGTGACTAAAAAGCTGTGTACCTTGGCAGGAAGTTTTACGTGGATTTAACAGCAGTGAGCTCAGGTGCAACCTCACCCAGATACCTGCTCCACAGCTGGGACTTAGATAAACCTGGCACCTGTGGAAAGGGCAGAAAAAAATGAGTTTGCCAGTTCCTCCCACAGTCCCTGTAGTCCACAGTCTGGCATATTAATTCAAGCTGCTTTCCTTGGCTGAGAGTTGTCTGGATGGTTTTTCAGGTCCTGCAAGGTAGATCAGATTGAATTTTTCATCTTACTCATCATTAAATGGGTAATGGGCAGTTTCAGGCTTGTAATGAAACTAGGTCAAACAGTAGCCTGCTTGTATGAGCTCCAAATGTCTGATTCACTAGAATTTGGTATATCTTAAATGACAATAGATGGTGTTTTGATGTACGTTACAGAATAGAAGAGCATAGAATAGATTTTTTTTTTCTGAAATATGCTGGAAATTAATTATGTCTCAAGTCCAGCATTTCACTCTTCAGGCCTTTGGGATGTGGTCAGAAATGCAATATCAATGCCCCAAATTCAATTCATGTAGTTTAAATCTTAGCAGCTGTCACTGCACTAACTTTAATCACCGTCTCAGTAAAGATACTTTGAAGTCCAGAATTTAAGTCTATGTGGGAATATAATACAAAGTAGCATAAAATCTTTATATAGGCCCCCTCTTCACTCATTCAGTGTTGCAAGTACTTTGTCCAACTTGTGACACAATGGATAATACATGATGCAACTCTCTTTAGCAAAGCTAATGCAAAAAAAATAACCCCAAACCAAACTAGGTCACAGTTCCCATTTTTGAAATTGTAAACAAGTCTACCATGACCACAGATAAAGAGAAGTTCAGCACTTACGGTTTGTAAAGTTTGCAAACACACATCTTTGTACAAGACTCATGACAAAGGGAACAGAGAAAGGAAGAAATGAATACTAGACACAGAAATATTAGATTGCAAGAAACGGTCTAGCAGTTCTCACATGGTCATTC
>NW_009724504.1:26436-46095 GCF_000703405.1 Apaloderma vittatum
GTCTTTTGATTCTTCCAAGCTTCTCTGGGGCAAAACTCCCTTTTTCTCTGTGCTTGTAAGAGTACGTGGTTTAGTCAGGGACTTGATTATGAATTCTGATAATGGCACCTGATTACGATAGCTAACAGCATACTCAGCGGGTAGACAAAGTGTCAAAACCGTGTAAGACTTCACAGAGTGAAAACAAAGGCCTGGAAGAGTAGCAGCAGCAGAGGCTGGGGTGTTTACACATTCGCAGGGAACCTAAACGAGTAAAATTTTCAGAAAGTGCTGATGTCCCATCCTCAGGGACCAGGGACCTAGGATTCTCTATATAAAAACACACACTATGTACATACCCAAAGCTGTACTACTAAAAGTGAAGACACTTTTAACTTCCCTGGTCTATATCTCCACTAGGCTCAGTCTTGCTCCAGTGCCATAAGTTTTACTTTCTCTTCTGCTCAGCCTCACACTTTCAGTGTCTCCAGGGGTAGGAGCTAGCTTTGTTTTAGGCTATTCCATATCCTTACAGTAAGAACACCTTCTTAAAAATGGAATCTGCAGATCCAGAAATGCCACAGGCCAAAAAGAGTCAAAAGCGTAGGTTTCCCATGTTGTAAATGTTAGTCTACTCTGCTAAGCTATTGTGTGGAAGTCAGTGCATGACCTAAGCATGTCTAATGGATCAGGCTTCTCTAAGGAGTTAGGGTAGATTTAGCTGCCTCGTCCCTTTTATCAGCTTGCACTGGAGTGTAGAAGCTTTATCCCCTCAGTCAACACATCTCTAAGTAAGTGATATGCCAGTCTTGAGAAACTTTGTGCATTGAAATGGAGGAACAAATTGACTTTAAACACCTCCAAGGTTTAGTTGGGACTGAAGAGTCAGCAGTCTGAGAACTGTAGACCCAGTACTGGGGACTTGGGGAGTGAGAATGAAACCTCATCTGAAGGGCAAGCAGCTGGTCCCTGGGCTTGGTGTAACACTTCAAATGAATACCTGCACTAACCATCAGAGCCATTTTGGCAAGGAATAATCAATGTATTATTTCATTCTACCTTGACCTCACTTATTACTTTAGCTGAGTGAATAATTCACAGTATATATCTTCCCTGAGAGACAGAGCTGTTTTTTTCTCCTCTTGGACATAGATCTATGAAATCATCTGCCTGTAGCTATGAATAGATTGCAGTTTCCTCACATTTATCTGTCTGCAAAAATACAATGGTTTTTTTTTTCCCTGCAATCTTATTATGTCTATGGATTGATCATGACCTGATCTCTGAACTGTGTTTTCTGATCACAGAAATCATCAGGGTGGTATATTTCAGCCACGGTCACAGATACAGAGAGCTCACCTGTGTTGCTACTTGCTATGGTTTAACCATTTTAATTTTCTTTCTGCTTTGATGGGTGCTCTCAAGATTTGTGATAAGTAAGTTTACACATTTCTTCATCTATTCAATATAATGAGCTGGGGAAAGATGTGAAAACAGGTGCAGGGTAAGATAAAACTGAAAAAAGTGATTAATAAAAGAAGCAGTGTTCTGAGTAATTTCTGGACCTAAAGCTCACATGGAAACTTGAAGTCAAATGTGTTCAAAACGTTACTTTTAAATTAAATTTCTGTAATTCTTCATCGTAGTGCATTCTTTGACAGGCAAATACGGCAGTGGCAGGGTGCAGCCTGAAGGAACCATAACAGATACGAATGTATTAAAAAAACCTCATGAGTATTTTTAGAAGGATTTGAGTTTTGTTAGGGATGTATTGTGCTATAGTCATTCCAGACTTTTTTATACGTGATTAATCATTGCTAATTTGTGAACTGGCTAAGGCAAAGGTCACTTCTCACTGCAAGAATGTGAGTCATCTTGGTGGATCCAAGGCACGTCACTCTCTGTCTGCTGTAGAATTATATTTTTCTGTCTTTCTAGAAGTCTGTTGTCTAATTCAGCCCTACAGCTGGATCAACAAAACATCACTGAGTGAATCATTTGCTGTCATCCCTGTAAGCGAGGTTCTTGCAGGAACTCTGAGTCAGGTCTAGAACTACTGCCAAGTTTAAAATATGGCCCCATCTAAGCTATTTCTTTACCAGTGAATATGAGAAGACTGTAATTATTTTAAAGACGTATTTTTATCCTCTGAAAACAAATCTTGGAAAAGAGATAAGAGGGAACTGATACTGCACTGAAATGATGTGAGATTCAAACAGAAAGTCTGATAGCAGTCAATACATATTACAAGGTTTTACGTCCTTAACATGCCGGACATTTCATGATATACTGACTGCCTTTGGTTCACTAACATCAATGGCAGTTTAAAGCATGTGGTATAGCAGGACATAATAATTTTACAGGATGGAATTTGCCAGTGTGGTAGTTTATGTGAAAAATGACCACTGTAAACCATGACATCTTGGATTTCGTATTGAATCTTGATACATACTCTGGCTACTTAAGTGCACCAATGCCTGTATATCACAAGGTAGATCAAGGTGTTAAGAAGTGGCTATTTAATTTCTCAGATTAACACTTGGAATTTTAGTATGTAGTCTGAGTCCTGATTTTCTATCACCCCATATCATAGTGCTGTACGTCTCTTCCTGTATGGGAAAAATGGCTTGGGGTCCAAATAGTGATACAGTCTAGACAGGTTTACTGCATGACTTATTTTGAACGGCTAAGTTGTCTATATTCTTTGCTAATAATAAGTTATTATTATGACAGTTAGGTTTCACTACTTGTTTTTTTTCCCTATGTACACCTATATGGAATCTGGTTTGCAATACACTCTCACTTCTCCTGTGTCTATGACATTGTTAAAATTTGCATAGCCCCTTCTTTTATGTTTCTCACTTTTTTAATGCCTTGTATTAGTGCCATGTCAGTAAAACCCCTCTGTCCTTGTATCAGTGTAACATTGATCCAGTGGAGAGTCTGGCCCAAAGCACACAGATTCTAAGAATCAGTCTTTTAGTATTCGAGTTATTCTTGAATGATGATTGCAACAACTTCGTCTTACATGAGGTGTCTTGACTCTACAGAGATGACTCTGAAAATAGTATCTCATGTACTGGCAGTCCCCACTTCCTTTAGTAGCATTAAACAACACAGGTTTCATGCACGAGGATCACAGAGCTATGTGTGTGTATAACAAGATTGTTGTATTTTATTGTCACTTTCTCTATTCAATTCTTAATTGATATCAAGTCAAGAACAGCCTTTACTGCCCCTGAAACTTAAAGGGATTAGAAGTTCAGAAGTAGTTAAAAAAAAGCCCTAGCTACTCTAGCAGATGTAATTAAGAGTCAGTTACCAAAAATTGGTGTAAAAGACTGAAGCCAAGACAGATCATTTCTGAAAAAGCAGATTTAACAGTAGAGTGGGAAAAGCTTCATGGGATGATGAAAACTTTAGAGCTAAAAAAGGGATTCTAAGTAGAAATCGGCCCAAAGATGCAAGTAGAATTTCTGCAGCTGCCTAATTTGGGGTCTCTGGGGTAGCAGCAGAGAAAATTTTGGGCCTGAATGACTAGTGGTAAATTCCTACTTTTTCATGTTATATGAAATCTTTGTGAAAGGAAACAGCCGAATGGGCCCGAAAGAAAGGACATGAGGTGACAGAGACAATATCCAAAGCATTTTGCCAGCTGGACTTGAGCTTGACTCATTTTCTGAGCTGAGATGCCTGATTACTTGTTCATTTTAGCACCTAAACTTCGCTGCCTGGTAGTTTAATGGCTAGTACCTGTCAGCAGAGGAATATTCCTTCCTTTTTTCACCTAAAAGTCTACCATGGATATGGTGACTTATAACAGTGTAGGAACTGGCAGTTTCCCTGGGAGGATCTAGCAAGTTTTTAGACAAACAATTAATGTATACCTCTTTTCACAGAAGTTTGAAGGATAATGTACACACAGACTATGAAAGGACAGTCTGAATCAGCTGGGGTATCAAAGGCACATATCCAAACAAAACTAAATGATCAGAGACCTGATATCTTGATATTTTATCTGTACAGGAACACTTTGGAAAGGAAAACTGATGGTCATGAGGAAATTTTGTCTGAAGGAAGTGGTGTCATTGTTTAGAGACTTAGGCATCTAGTCATGGTTAAAAGTTCAAGTGAATTCAGGGATATTTATTTATTTATTTATTAGGAGTAAGATTAACTAAATATCTGGCATAATAACTCATCGTCCTGTGAGGCTAACCTATTCACTAGCATTCAGTACAGACGTTTCAGAGCGTAAAGCCAAAAAGTGACTCTGACTTTGCATGAAATTCTTGCGGAAACAGGTTCAGAAGGAGAACTTTGTGTTGTGTTTGGGAAGACCCCACAGTAACACAAGAGTGGAAAGCCCTGAGTTGCCAGATGAACTGTGGCTCTTTGATACAAGACTTATCAATGTAGGGCACAGGGATCCAAGTCTCTTCCCCTGCAACCCCTCAACAACTCAGGTACGGGAATGTAAGAAAATTGTGTTAAATTGCTTTAACTGCAGGGTAAAAAGTAGAAAAGAGCACTCCCTCTGATTAGTGTACAAAGGTGTCCCATTAGGTACTCTATTCGACTTAGACCACAGTAATTCTAATTTTACAGAAACAGTGCCTTGAGAGAGGATCTTATGTTTATGTGAGGAGGTACCTGTAGATGTTAACAAATGAAAGAACCACTCTACATATTGTTAAAGTGTGGAGAAAACATTATCAAACCCACTCCCCTAACTTTCAGTAACTAAAGAACATGATAAGCCAAATGAAATAAATATATCAAAGAGCTTTTCTTGGGGCTTGTAGCAGAACTAAAAATGATGGCTCTTAAAAGCTTGTGTCAAAAGGCTCTCTCCCAATAATCCCTTCTGTATGAATAGAAACTTTAAATGAAATATATTTAATTGGGTGGAAAAAAAATGTAAAAAAATATAATCAATACTGTGAACAAGGTTAGGTCAATGATAGGAACTCCAAAAGAATGATCCTCTAAGCTTCCTAATCTCTTCTTCTTGAGAAGTTGTCAATACGAACATCACAGTAAAGAAATTTTGGCAATATAATCTTCTTCTGACACCAAGTTTAATAGGTTGTCTCTTTACAAGTTTAAAAAGCGATGAAACATTAGAGTTACTTGTGCAGCATTTTTATAAAATTTCAGTTGTAATAGAAAATAACTGCAAGGACTGTAAGGTCAGATTGGAGTTGTTTTACATGTCTAGTTGAGACAATTATGCTCTAACACTGAAACCATAAACAACTATATTGTTTGATATTCTTAAACTCTCTTTGGAGATTTAGTTATTTTTTATTCACCTTATATTTTTTATAAATTTACTTAAGCAAACCTTTAATAGTTGTTTCATTAAATTTTCATTCGGTTTAATTTGCTGTTTAATTTTCTGGAAATCTCATGATTTCTGTCTGGATGACATGTTTAAATATGGTCATCAAAGAAAAAAAAATGAGATGACGTATCCCTATGATGTAGGAAGAAATGTTGAGGTTTAGCATAAGACTCAATGTTTGAATACCAGAGTAGCTGGGGGAATATTTAGCACATAGTTCTAGTGGACTTTAGTTCACGTGTAATTTATGTACTTATATAATTTCCTTGAAGGGGATACTTCCTCAGCTGGGAACCAAGGGACTGAATGAGACAGGAAAGGAATAAATAGATATTAAGAAACAAACTCTTTTATGTCTGTGACAGAAATAAACTGTGAAAATACTGCATTAGTCAGCTAGGGGAAGAAGAAAAAGCAAGTTGAGAAATAAATTAAATTTTGTAGCATTTTTTTCTCCTACATATTCTAATGACAATTCAAAGCCAACAACAGATCTAATTCTAATTTGTCTCATTTTGTGGGTGAAAAGACTCAAATACCTCACTTTTAAAACCTGTACTCTTGTCTCAGCCTCTCAAAGGGTTGTGAACAAGGGGAATAAGGAAAGTTTTCGGAAGGTTGCTTGAGGTTTAAAGGTTATGAGGATATTTAAGAGAAGTTAACAGGTATCTTTTAACTCGTGAAGAGAATGGTAACTTGTGGAATTGTATTGCAGAAGTTAAAATATTTTCTTCACATAGAAATGAAACTCAGAAACATAGTGAAATACATTAATAAAGTAAAAATATCTTTCATTATTTACTTAGGTTGAGATTAGTTGCAAACGTGCATTTTTAAGGGATTCTCTCATAAGAGATCATATCCTGATTGAAGTCAAAGAAGGGAAAGAAAAAACCCAGTTAGACTACCAGGAGATCCAAAATTAATCTCTAACAAAGCAAGTGGTTCACCAAAGTCCAATCTGTGCATCGGTTTATTTTCAACTTAGAGTTCAAAAGAAATAGCAGCTCTGTGGTTAAGCAATGATTGAAGAGGTTAGTAATAGATCAAAGCAAAGGATAGGAGAGAGATGGGTGAGCATCTGGGAGGAAAAATGGATAACATTTTCCTTGGTCTGGTCTGAGAAAAAATGAGAAGGGGGAGGGAGAGAAGGGGGAGGGAGAGAAGAGGGAGGAAAAATAAGATCAGACTTCTCAGGAGAAATCCTTTTGCTGAGAATGAATGGTGAAAATTTCCAGACAAAAACTTGAAAGATGCTACTGTTGTACTTTAATCCTTAAAAATGCTTGCTGTAACTAATTCTTCGTTTGAAACCTGTTACATTGTTTCAAAATACATTACACGATTAAAATGCCCCATAATTCCAAAACCAGAAGCCAGATTTTTTTCTCTTTAGTGCTCTGCTGTGTTGCACTATATTATGAAGAGATTTTTTTGTTACTTTTTATTTTTTTCCCCCTGAGCTTTTTCTTCTGGAAATGAAAGCTTCTTCTGTACTAACTTTATAGCATTAGGTCTCTGTTTGCATAGCATTCCTATGACTTAGGGATATGTATTTTCCTTTTTTGTTACTAGTTGAAAATAATTTACTCCCATTTTCAACATTTTAAAGTCAGAAGGCAAAGTATTCCTTGTAGTTTATCACATAAATGGATCTATAGTCTTATAGCATTATTGATTATTAAACAATTTGCCCAAAGTAAATTTCTTAAAATAGTGAAGTTTCATTTCAGTATGCAACTAATTGTTATATGTATCCCAAGTCTTTGCAAAACATCTTTGGTTTTGGGATTAGGGAACATATTTTTTTGTATTACAGTAAATATCTCTGAAATATTAGAGTCTTATCCTAATTGCATTCTTCTGTTTTATCTAGTGGACTTCTATTTACATCCCCAGTTCCTTCTGTTGATGATGCTCCTGACCCACACATGGCAAACATGTGTAACTTTCTTTGGAAGTCACCTCTGCTGTGCCTGCCAGCAGGACTCTTTGTGATTTCACAGGTGGAAAATATTAAGTGTCTATTACTTGTATATTACAGATCAGAGTCAGACTTAAAGGCAGTACTACATGTATGACTCCCAAAATGTGATGGAAAGTATTGTGTATATCCTGTCTGCAGGATATAGGGTCTTCATAAAGGCAAATTTTGTGGGTGGAAGAGGGACCATGCTACAGATACATAATTAATGAGAAATAAAGGTGGTCCTTTCTATGGTTTAGAGCAATTTCTCAGGCCATTTGACAGGTGTAATGGACAAGATGCTCACTATTTTTGTAGGAATAGTGTACTTGGATATTTTTAGGGAATTAGACACTTTTTAATAGGGAGAGAGTTCTAATCACTGAGTCATTGAATAAAATAAAACTTGTCCTTTGGATCAATAATAAAAAAAATCACATCTCTTCTGTTGCATGTTGTACAGAGCCTAATTCTGTGGTTATGACTTGGGTTTCAGGAGATAATTGCTCAGTCTGAACATATGCCCCCGGAGTTGGCAGCAGTTGAGCAGTTTTGGACTCAGGCAGAATTTAAGTACTAATTTGTGTGATTTGGAAGCTTTCTCAAGATCAGAAACTGTGGTGTAGCAGAGGATGAAATCCAGTTGTGTTGCAAGCCATAAACACTGAGCTCTAGAGAAGACTATGAAATAATTTGGATGTTAAATCACTGTCTTAACAATAATAAAAAAAAAGTTAAGGAGGAAGAGGGGGCTGGGTATTTAAGGATCTAGTCACCAAGTTTTTCTTTTTATATGCTGATAAGATAGACAATATTTTGGATGCAAAAATTTTGAAGTATTGAGGAAGCTACTATGAGAGGGAAGATTAGTGCAGTCTCTGTGACAGGCCTATCAAGGGTCTTTCGTGGCTATAATTTAAAATTACATTTTGCAGCTGAACAGATGAGGGAAAGGAACTCAGAAGAACAGTATCTTAAAGCCAGGTTTTTGGTAAAGAGTGATGAGTGTAATTATGTTTTAAGAACTCTGTTCTCTCTCACTTTGCTAAGATGACAAAAAGTAAGAATTCATTAAGTTTGGGAAGGTGAAAAAAATTATACTGAATGGATATTCGCAAAAAAAATCTGCTCAGAGAAAATAGAGAGCTAGAGCAAAAGGCCTTTCTGACTCAGATACTCTAAGTCCTCATTCAAGCACATTGTTATTGCAGAACAAACACAAATCGTATTGTGCCTTGCTATATAGTCATGACATACATTATGATTAAAAATGTGTATATTACTTTCAAAATATTTGTTGGGAAGGAGGACATCTGGAACACTACAGTGACTACCTTTATTTTGATTTCAGGCTCAGATTAATTTTTCTTGGTAAATCAGTCTACATTTTAATTAAGTAAGAGAAAAGACCCTTATACTGAGTTCAGTAAGGGGAAAGATAGATTGTTAGATTTTTAAGGCAGATATACATGTGTGGATTGGAGCCATGCTGCTGTAAAGTCTTTTCTAGAATACCTTTTATTTTCTGTAAGGCTGTATAATCAGGCAGCTTGTCAGTCTTTCTAAAGGAGAAAATAATTGCATCTTCAGACATCACATAGTGGAGAAATTGCATTTTGATTAAGAACAAACCCTCATGTTTCCCCTAGTGAAAGCTCTTTACATGTGAAAATGTCCAACTAACCAAAAAACATATCCCACAATTAAAGCAAACCTAAAGAACCTAAATAATCAAATAACAACAGATCTGAAGTGTGCTTGATACTGAAAGAGGGAGCAAGACTGTATTTAACAAAGCTGTACTTAACAAAGTCTAGTTTAAGCATAGCTAGCGAAGAGCAGATTATTATATCTCCTCTTTCCTGTTGCCTCTGCATAATGGTTGGCCCTGTGACTATTTGATATTTCTAAAACAAATTTCTCATGCTATAAGCACTAGAAAAGATATTTCTAATGCTAACTGGCTGGAGTTTCACTTTGTCTGGAGGAGCAAATGGTTAAAAAAATCACCTCTACCCCTCGAGTGTTAAAAGCCAAGAGTTTTCACTACTTCCATTAATAAGAAGAGCCTGATTGAATTTACTTCTGTTTCACTTTTAAAACTTCCTGGCTTTCCATTCATAAATCACACATTTGTTTTCTCCCGGAAACTCTTTGCTTTTGTTTTTGTGACCTACATTTGTAAGGCTCCTAATTAGCAGGCAACACTGGGATCTGCTGTCCCTCAATAGCTCTACTGCTTTGGGGTCCTAAGCTAAACCGAAAACCTGTTGCCGAAATCTCGGTGCAAGTAACTACCTACTAGTCGTTGGCACCTCTATGTGTATTGTGTGAAAAAAAAAAAAGAAGACACATCGAAACTGCAGATCTTCAGATCTTCTCATATATTGCATTCATGTCCTAGCCTGGCAGCTATTGAAGGTACTAAGAAGGATCAAGCACAGGGGTGAGGTGAGGTGAAGTAAGATTTCATTGTCCTTAAAATAAAAATGTACCAGCACTATGTTTGTCAAAACATTCTTCCCTGCATTAGTGCTTGCAATCACTTCCTCAGTTTTCTTTTTTTTTTCCCCCAAAAAAATCTTTTCTTAGCCTCTGTAGATAAGCTGCTCATTATTTTTACCTTTGTGTACAAATGATCATTCTGGCTTATGAGAAAGTGGCACAACATCCTACTTAAGTAGCATTAGACCACACAAGAACTAAGTCTTCTCTGTTCCAGTTGTCAAAGCAAATAGGAGTTTGGCTGGAGCTGGAACGCAGCATTTGACTCTGCTTTTTGTATTGAAAAGCATGTTACACACTGTGGTGAATTGATATGAACTGCTGTGTTCAAGCACATCAAACAAACAACTCCTCCCATCACAGTATCTTGTTACTTTCTCAATGACACTTTTAGACTCCTGGTATGCCTGTCCTCAGTGCCATGTTAGTAGCTGGTCAGCCTAAAGATTTGTCCTGCATTATAAGTGATGTCATTGCCATTAGAGCAAACAGTTTCATTTTCTTGGGATTAGCCTTCTGCTTGGCTGTATAATCTGAGTTTGTTGTGCTTAAAAGCATTCCTCTTAGAAATTTTCTTACGATGAAGCCTTTTGCTAAATCTCACCAGCTACAGCATTTCTCAGAATTTATAGGAACTTTAGCTCTGTGGCCACTCTTTCTCAAAATCAAGATAAACTGAATTTAGCCAATATGCTCAAAAGTTGTTGGGAGACACAGCTGGTGACTGAGTGACTGCTTTTACCCTAGAAATTTAGGCTAGAAAGATTTGTACCTGGAAATAAGTACAATTTATCCCACAGTAATGTCTGTGCAATGTAAACTAGATTCTTCAGGCTAGAACCACAAGGTTAGGAGACAGGTATGGAGACACCTAACTTCTAAGTAACCTCTCACCTCCAATGTGAAAAATACAGTGTTTCCCTATTCCAAGATTAGCTAATAGTACATCAGAAAAATTTTCCTGGTGGCAAGACTAGTTTGCTTCCAGAAACTATTTTCCTTGGGTTTTTTTCTGCTCTACCCATACTCCGTCATCTAACACAGGAATGGAAGGAACGTGCTGTATGTCAGGCAGCCATTCTGCAGATACACTGGTGCATTTTCTGTGAAGCTGTAGGATTCACTACATGTGTGTTTTAAATATAGAACTTTTTGCAGCTAACAGATCCACTGCACATACACAAAGCCCCTGTGTCTGCCAGGTTACTCCCAATTCTCTTGCAACGGGAATCATTCTGTGTCTGAACAATAAATCTGCATACCCACAGTCTGTGCGACATACTGCACAGAGTCAGGGTCAGAAATGCTGCTGCATACAGCCCTCTCCCAAGGCTGTGTGAAGAGGGCTGTTTGCAGCCTGGATGCGAGTACGTAGGCCATGACTCATCCAGTCGAAAAGGTTGCACAGTGGTGGCGGAGGAGAGTTGATGCTCATGCTGAGGAGCATCTACAGTGCCAAGAGAGACTTGGCCTAGATATCACTCCCAGGGGCAATAGGAGGAAATGTTCCTCTTTCACTCAGTAGCCAGGTGGTTTCAAGAAGGGATGGTGAAGTTCCATCTTTTTTTTTTTAAATGGATATTTAAGTGTCTTCGACAACACAGTAAAATTTCATCAGCAGAAAATTAAGTTTGTTCTCTTAAGCAGTTTTCTTATCCAGATAGACAGATTAGTACATGTATAGAAGTCTCCCATTCTATCGCGGTTGCTAACTCTGGGGCTGTTGGATGTAATAGGATGATTAGACAAATACTGGTTTCTCCTGCCTTGCATTCTTCAGTACGTTAGATGTAGTCCTCCTCACACAGGAAAAGCATACCCTGGCTTGGCTATGATTGAATTGGCTGCTCAGATTGTTCAGACTTTAGATTTTTCGGTTCCCTCTTTCTGGCAGAAACACAGGGCACGCTTATAAATCACACCAGAGTTAAAGATCTCCAAACTGATGTGTCTGCATAGTGCGGTGCCAGGCAGAAATATGACACCGAAGCTCAGAGCAACAGCGTAGTGTTACGGTGGCACTGAGGTCATACCAGCACAGACTTTTAGAAGGAAAAGCTGACTGGCTCGGACCCAGCAATGCTGAAGTCAGTAAGCTGCTTTGGTTTCTTTAAGAGACTCAGTCATCACCAGCTCGGGGCTTTTTGTGCCGTATTTGATTTACGTAGGCATGTGCTTATTTGCAGTTTTACAGTCACTTAGGGCCCTTGAACTTGACTGATTTTCATCACAAGGCACTTTGCCAGTGCCAGAAAGATTTTTTAACAAATGCTGGCTGCTGAAAGAGAGCTATTCCTCTCAAATCTTGCTTGTTCTGTCAGCTCCTGTGGAGAATCTGTACAATGCACATCTTGGGTGCAATTTTGTCTCTGTGCCTTCAGAACATCTAAGGTCTCACTGTACTCAATGGAGATCTAGTCGGTGGAGTATGGGGAGATATTCAGCTAACCAGCTGTAGGTGATTTTGCTCTCCATGTAGGATTTTTAATAAGTTAACCTGCAAGTTCTGTCCTCGTGCCAATCTGTTCTCTCAGGACCTAAGTGACAGGTGCTGCAGGAGAAATTGAGACCTGTGCTTACAAGAATTTCCATTGCATGGGAATGATGCCTTGATGTTAGCTGTTTACTCTGAATTTGCCCTTTACCCCAAAATCACCTTTCATTCAACCCACATTACAGCAAGAACAAGCAACACTTATCTATGAAATCTGAAATAGCACTTGCAAAGGTTTAGTAAAGCTGACATGTGACAGAAATAAAATGATCTTTACTGAACTCTTTCCTTCTGTGTGTCTAACAGAGGGATTATGGATGCTCTGATTACCAGATTCCATTTTGGGGTTTTTTGGTATGTGAATGTTAGCTTGTGTTTTTCATTTTCAGCAGATTCACCTATAGATTTAACTCAAATCATCTCTTTCCTCTCTGGTGAAATGTTATCGCTCCATTTTTACAGGAGTCAAGTCAGTTGAGCATGACGCTAACAACGTCAAGATCATGGGTTCGATTCCCATTCAGTCCCCATGTGTTGCCTGATTTACTAGACAAGTGGTGTCCCTGGCAACAGGAAGGCTGGACTAAAATGATCTCTAAGGTCCCTTCCAGCCTAGGCCATTCTATGGTAATAATTTTTTTTGGCACTTGGTTTGTTGACACTCACCACCTCTTCAGAAATCATAATGTCTCAGTGGAAAACCTTATATCACCATACCCATATAAGTCAGGGTGTTTTACTTCCTTTTTCACTTCCCTCCTCCAAGAACATCAAACAATTCTCACGCGCTTTTCCAAACCCTGAATGTGATTGCGACAGTCACAAAAGATCTAACGCATAAATGGAGTTCTTGGCATGAAGTCTATTAGCAATATGGCTCTGCAACCATGGTTGCTGCCTGCTACTTTGGCAGTGAGGACTGGAGGGCCAAACACATTCAACAAGTTCTGCTCTTTTGCATTAGAGTGAGTAATATTGGGTGACAGCAACCGTGGGTGCCACTGAAACACAAGCATCCCCTGCTTTAGTTCTTATTCAAGTTAGTGTTTTACTCCTCCCAAAGTTTCTATGCCATAGTGCACACAGCTGATTACCATACGCCAAAAAACTGCACACATTTAAACTCTGAAAATAAAGTCGCTCTTTTCCTATCATCAAGACACTAGTAGACACACATATTTGCACACTTGAATGCAATGTTAACTGCAGTAACAAGGGAGCAAATGAAGCCAAATTATTTTAAAGCCTCCCAAAGTCAGCAATTTTCACCTGAGTCGGAACTTGTGGCTTGATTTCTTCTACATAAGCTCCTGAATCAGAACCTAGTCTTTGTATACCATTTAACTCAGTTAGTTCTTTTTCTAAATCACCTTCTGGGAACAATCAAATTCAGTAAATGCTCCCGTTTCCTTCTGTCCCCTGGTTCAGCTCACAGGATCTCCTTGGCAGTGAATGGCAACTCTCCTACAACGCTGACTGAATAGTCAGAGAAAAATATCTCTATTTCCTTTGGTTTTCTTAAATAAGAAATACTTTTCAAGCATTTAGAGGTAATTCTAGTTTCCACTTGCTAACACAGATCTTGTTGATAGCTTTTATCCAAGAGGCCACACAGATACTAATATCAAGAAACCTACAATAAACATATAATAAACCTATTGAGTTTTTTTTCTTGGATTTTGGTTTGGTGGTTTGTTTAAGTGAAAGAGTTTGAGTTGTTCAGAATACCTAAAATTAAATCTGCAATTTGTTCATACATACAACAGTGACAAAGTGCAGAATAAAACTACCCTTACAACAGCAGCAGGTATATTGTTGCTTAACTAGATACTTAGTAAAGAACTTCAGTCCTTCTTGGGGTTATCAAAAGCAGTCTTTAAGTGTCTTATCTAAGAGTTTTGTTTTACAATTATGTGGCTCAACACACACAGACATTGTTCTCTGACTTGAATGCTCTATTTCAGTTTTATAGACATATATGTACGTTGATCATTTCATCATCAAGATGCTTCATCAGCCTTTAAAATATAAAGCACATACAGATTTCTTATGCTGAAATTTCAAGGTGAAATAACACTAATTTTCTCCATACACCACAGTGAATGTAGATTGGCTTTGGTAAAAGGATCATGTCTGCACTGTTGTTAAGATTCTCACTTTCATCATGGATCTCACATTTGATTAACTAAAGGTACTGATACCTTCTGGGGGCCATATCATTGCATAAAGAGCCCTGCTTTCTTTGTATTTTTAAATTTAATTTCTAGCCCTCCTAGTTTTGGCAAAGACTTTCTCAAGGATTTTTACTGAATGGTTCTAAGTTGAGTGAAATTACTGGCAGACAGAGGTATTAGGAAGGTGTTGCCTGAGAGGGTGCAAGGGGCAAGAAGGAAGAAACAAGCAGAGTTATAAGATTTGCTGACTTACTTACCTTCTTGCATCCAGCTACTATGGTCTCCATGTCTGTGAGCTCCATGCTTGACAGCTAATGGGGATGTGTATAGTCATGTTCTGCTTTACTTAATTCACATTATATTGTGATATAATATAATGCCTTTAGAAAAGCAGGCTCATAAACCTGGTTTTTTTATGAGTGAATTAAAAATAACATTTAGGTGATTTTGTTTTATTCAGCTTCAAATATTGAATGAATTTATTTTTGATATTTAGATGGAATTACACTCTGTGACCCATCACTTAAGGACGCCTGCTTTTTTTTATGGGTTAGTATTGTTAATGATACAAAAATTGCTAATTAGACTGTGTAAGCAGTCTGACTAGAGAGAAAACAAAAAAGATTTGTCCTTTGCCTCTTTTTGAATACTTGTCTTACCAGAATCCTGACACTGACATTATCCCTCTTCTATGAGTGAAGCTAAGGTGGCCAACACCCTTCCATAGAGCAGATCTGGGCTGCCAGAGTAACGACATGCATCTACAAACCACCATCAAGCCACTGGAGGATGTCCACTGTGTGACCTGGAGCAGTTGTGTCCTGGTGATGGGGCATGAGTCTCATCTCTCAGATGACAGACATTTTACTGTGGAGCCTGAATTCCTCTTGTGGTCCCTGCTGCAGGAGTCAGACTGAAACAGATTTATGGTGACACCCGTTTGGATGATGTGTGTTATCTTCTAAGAATGATGAGGTAGAGGCTGCAGCATCAAGCCCTGGAACCCCTATATGAAAGGGTTGTGTGACTTATCATCCCCAAAAAACTAGGCTCTGCAAGGTTTTTTAGGGTTAAGGCTATGATGAAATATATATCCCACAAAGAAGTTTTGCCAAAATATGTGTTTGCAAGCTGTCATATTAATTACTTTCTTCTATAAACAGGTTTTATTGTTTAACTTTGTGTATGGGACCAGATGCTCCTCTGATGGTTAGATGATCTAGTCTGATTGACACCAGCTGTGAATTTGATCTGCAGTTTGTTCTGGAGCTGCACTTAGAGAGTCAGCTCTGTTTCGGCCCCCTTATACCCCTATGTGCTGTCTTTGTTTCTGCAGTGTTTTGGCTTTATAAGAGAATGAGGAGATTCACTACTTAACAAAGAAAGCTTTGGTTGGGGCCTGGCTAACAGAGTCTAAAATTAATGTTCTCAGCAATGAAGCTTTGTTCTCTAAATCTTGTACTTTTTCAGATGGAAGAAAAATATAACCTGGATGGCCTTATTCTAGAGAAATACATGTCAGCATTTGATTAACTACATTTCTTGCTTGGTTTTCTGTGGAAGATGATTTATGCAGTCATCATCTCTGGAAGTCTATGGCCAGCTTCTTGGCTAATTTCAAATCAGTTTGATAGTGGAAAAATATTTAGAGGTATCTACCTTTTTATAAGTTTTGTTCAAATAGGCACTTGTATAAAGAAAATGGATCCTAAAAATCTTTCAAGTGATTGTAAGATCACAGATTAGTTCAGGCTGGACAAGAGCTAATGAAGTCAACTAGTCTAAACCCTTGCTCAGAGCAGTTTTAACCAAATTCACTTATCTAGCTGAGCCTTGAACATATCCAAAGACGGTGATGCTGTAACATCTCTGTGTGTTCTATTCCTGTACTTGACCATCCCAACGATTAAAAAATAAGTAATTCTTAATAAGCAACTGAAATTTCCAGTGCTCCAGCCTATGTTCCTTGCCTCTTATCCCATTGCTGTGCATGTCCAAGACATGTCTTCTCTTTATCATCTGACAAGATAGCTATAGAATCATAAAATCATAGAATCGTTTAGGTTGGAAAAGACCTTTAACATCATCAAGTCCACCACTAAATCATGCCCTTAAGCACCACATCTACACATAAACCACTTCCCTGGGCAGGCTGTTCCAATGCTTGACAACACTTTCTGTGAAGAAGTTTTTTCTAATGTCCAATCTAAACATCCACTGCGACAACTTGAAATTACTTCCTCTTGAACTAACACTGTTACTAGGGAGAAGAGACTGACTCCCATCTCACTACAACCTCCTTTCGGGTAATTGTAGAGAGCAATAAGGTCTCCCCTCAGCTTCCTTTTCTCCAGGCTGAACAATCCCAGTTTCCTCAGGCTCTCCTCATTAGATTTGTTCTTGAGAGCATTCACTATCTTGGTTGCGCTTCTTTGAACACTGCAATGTAAATTCACACTATTTCTCATATACAATTCAGGGTTAGTACATTCTGAGTAGAACTGGTTGATAAATATAGTAATTTACAAATATCATCTTTGATATAAATAGGTTTGGTTAGCAGCCAGTGTTTGCTTAGCAGCAAGTTTTAAATAGTAGGACAGTCAATATATTCTCCAGATCTGTACTCATGTATCCAGAAATTTTGATGAATTTTAATGTTAATGCAAAAATATGTATCTGTAGAATATTTGCTCCTTGATGCTTCATTTTCTGGGTTTCTTTTTTTCTATTTTTTTCAAGGGATTCATAATCTGTTAATGGTGAAGACTGTCAACTGACAAGTACCAATCATGTACCACAAATGAGATATAATTTAATTACACAATTCACCAGTAATCAAATGTGTGACAGCTTAGTTTTATCTATTAATTGTTGCCAATCTAGAAGGGATTCAGGGGTGATTTTTAAACATACCAATTAAAAAACCAAAGCAAACAAAAATAGACAAAAAATCCCCAGATTAAACATTTATCACTGCAAATTATTTTCCTATTCTTTCTGGGGCAATGAATAGTGGTTTTCTAATAGTGTAGCAGGCATTATCTTCTTATTACCAAACCTTCCAAATTAACATTTATTCTGGTCCTCGCATGTTATCCAGAAGTAAAAACTTTAAATTGGAGTTTTTGGGGGTAAAAACCTCCAAACTGTGTGATCACAAGACTTAAATGGACAAATAACACCTAGGAATTTAAGTGCTTCATAGACTTAGCAGCTGTCTAAATCATCTGGGAAAACCTGAGACAGATATTTTAATAGGATAAATCCCAAGTTTCTTCATGGATCTCAGCTGAATTTTCTTTGATCTTTCTGATACAATACATAAGAATCTTAACCATGTATTTTAAACTCACACTTCAGAGAATGTTTTAAAATGGGTGAAATAAATAATATTTCCTACTTAACAGAATATTTTCTTGTAGAAGCAATCCTATCAATAATACAGTACGTTGGACAAGAAATAAGAAAGGTAGAACAGGAAAAGGAAACAGGTCATTATTCATAATAAGGCTATCATCAGCATAAATAGCTTAGCAGGTTTTAATCTTTCTGTATTATTATTATATTGTAATATAATGCCATTATTGTTGAAATACAGCTGAACAGGTACGATGTGAATAAGTTCTCTAAAATATGCATCTTCTGGTAAGGGCATACAGAAGCAAAGGCAGCTTCCTAGTGGTTCAAGAGAAACTTTTCTGTTTAGTTTTGTGTTTCTATTCTAGTGATGTTGCAATAGAAACAAACGTTTGCACTGGATAGTTTCCGTACTATACTTGAATACTAGAAACCCATTCTTGTTCATATGATATGTGATATAGAGATGCTTAAATAGTTACCTTTACAAAACAATAGCTGTCATCTCTACTCCAGATGATATTTTCATTTCACTATTAGTTCTTTCTTTTATTTACTGTGGTCATTCTAGTTATTTAGCTGTAAATTTTCCTTAAATTATGCATGAAGTTGAATTTAGACTCTCACAGTAGAATCTGATTTAGTAAGAGTTCAGCAGCATATGTGAATTTTGCTTTGTTCATAACTCAGTATAAGAGTTAATACAGTCAATTTTACAAGTATGCTGAATTCCCTAAGTGCAGTACAAAGAACTGTGGTATTTACAAGTTGGTGCATAATTTAAACAATTATTGCTACATGTTGTCAGGTTTAGATGCTCCCTTATGACTAACAAAATAAGGCTCCACAATACAGTTATATTTCTCTGCCTTTGATTAGTAAAACAAAAGGCAGTGAACAAACAGCCAGTGTTTTACTTTAGCCCTTATCACAATTTAGCTGGCCAAACGTGGTTCTGCATTGACTTGAGATTCGGTAGGCAGCCCCTCGGAGCGTAATATAAATCAATATTCTCTGAGAGCTCTTTATCATGTTGGTAAGATTATCTGTGAGAACAAAAAGATCATAAAACATGTCATAATGAAGGACCTGGAACCTGAAGTCTTCCCACCCTCGGTATTCATTTTACCCCTTTACTTCTACACCTTGCAAAAAGCATAATCACCAAGAACTCTGCAAGAGCCTTTTCAATCCCTGTTATGACTTTTAATACTGGAATTGGAAACAAATTTTGGAGACAAACCTGAAAATAACCCAGACACTTTTCTGTAAAATCTTAATGCTAATTTTAAATAGAAAGTAGAGTTTAATTTATATATCACAGAGATAAAGGGTGTTAACTAATACTTAGACAGATCCCACTCCTGTCTGCTTAAATAGCAATTTATCAAAATCATGACTATACAATATTTAAAGACCAACCAGGCAAGGATCTTCAGGTCTTTGAGACTGAACAGAGGATAAATAAATAAGGAACATGGTTAATATTTTACATTCTGTATAAGGACTGGTTGGAACTATAATTTCTTTGTAAGTCTGTTCAAAATAAAGAGCTGGGAGTTGAGGGGAGAGAGCAGCAAGCTGAAGGTAAACATGCATGTCTCTACTCCTGAAGCTTGGTAGCTCTGGAAAATTCTAGAAGATGAGTTTTCTTCCATGGAAAACTTGTCCTACTCATAATTTTGGAGATGGTTTGGAATTTCAGTGCTTCACATCAATCTGCAAGGCCTAATCTAGTCAACTGTAATGTTTTGGACATTGACGTATTGGAGAAGGTACAGAGGCAGGCTACTGAGCTAGTAAAGGACTTAGAACACAAGTCATATGAGGAAAG
>NW_009724505.1:0-34503 GCF_000703405.1 Apaloderma vittatum
GGCGCCGCGCCCGGCCCGAGGGTCGTGGAGGTTTCCCAGAGCTCGGGCTGAGCGGGGTGGTCGCGCAGGCCCTCGGTACCGGGTGGTCAGGGCAGAGGGTGGCAACGGCTCCCCTAGCTGAACCCACAGCAAGAGCACCCGTGACAAGCCGGGTCATGCCGCAGCGCTGGATAAAGCGACTGAGCACGGCCGGGGGGCACAGCGGAGGGTTTACTAGTGCCTCCGAGAACACCAGAAATGCTCACTACTTGTCAAAACATCAATATAATCTTAGTGATAGGGTTTTTAGACAATTTTTCCTGCAAAAGTGAAAAGCTCCAAAGTCCGATTGTTCAGTAAATGTTTGAAGGCTGCCAAGGGACAGGCTCTCAGCTCAAATTTGCTGCCAAAACCCACATTTTTTCCCCCTCCACAACTTTCTAGCACTAACAGTTGTGACGAACCCTGCTGCAAGAAATACCTAAGCTGCAGTCTCTTCTGATTGTTTTCTAACCTCCTCCACTACGTTCCTGAGGCCTAAGCAACCAGTTCTGCTATTTCAAACACGCAGCGTCTCCAACCCTCCTTTTTCCTTGTAGGCAGCTGCTCCAGGTTTTGGGTTTTTTTTCTTTTTTTTTTGCTGGTGATTTGCTGGCATGGTGTCTGATCTTCAGGGTGTCCCAGCTAATTGCAGGAGAAACAGACAAATGTTTGGGGTTTTACTTGACCTCGTCTCAGCACCAGAAGGCTTCTTTGTTGATGCTGTCTGGTAGTGCTGTTTAAAATTTCTGGTTCTATTAAACCGTAGACCTTCTTGCATTTTTTTAGCTCTTGTCGCGGGCAAGAGAGGCATATTTCTTTCCCCTCAGGAAGGTGGTACAATAGAGAAGGAAAATAATAGCTTTAATGCTGATGACTACATGTCCAATGTGCTGTATGTTCTTACTCTTCCTAGTAAGACTATATTGCAGATTTAAGTTATATCTGCCCACGACTTCAGAATAGCCATGCAAGTTTATGAGCATAAATAAGTTTATAAGGCCAACAGGGGGTTTATAAGACCAGCATGGTATAGAGAAGCTAGCTGAAAAGGATGATGGAAAGCAAGTATCACTTGATGAGACTCCCAGTTCAATTTCACATAGAAGGGTCGATATGAAGGACTTTGCTTCTGCCCTTGTCTTCTCAAAACAAGCAACTGCAGTATTTGAATTTGCATTATTATCATTCTGCCTATGTCTGACAGACTACTAAGAAACAACAAAGCGGTACCAGGCAGCACTAATAAGATTTTTATTTTAGGCACACTGTATTCAGCAGCCAGTTACACAATGGGTTACAGGGCAGCAGCTCATAATTAGACAATTGGGGGGGGAAGACCCCAAACCAACCTTCTCCTTTTCAAATAACAACCACAAGAACATTGAGAGCGTTATAGGCTATAAGTAGTTCTCGAGGAACTTCTATTACTACACCAGTACCTTCAAGCTTTGCTTAGACGAGACCATGCACATTCGTGTTTATACAGAGAACTAGTCCAACTCCTGCCTCAACAGCTGGAGCAGCACTAGACCTTGCTCCTCCCACGCAGCTCCTTTGGACTTGTTAAGCACTTTACCGCTGAACTATTGTACCTGTTTGCTTAAAAGTTTAATCACTCCTTTTTCCTTGCTGGTCTTCAGTACAACCAAGGCAAGCAGGATTATTTCAACTCCTTTTTCTCAGGCTCACTGTAACTGTCACTGGCAATTTTAAAACTAATGGACAAACCAACCACTTCACGTTTGTTTTGTTTTATGTAGAATCCTATGCTAGAATGTGCGTGGATAGCATGCATCAGATATAATGAAGCCCCACAGTGTGGGCATATCCCCACCCACTGCTCTTCAGTATTAGATTCTTTGCAGCTGTAAGGTACCTCACCCTCACACACTAGCCCCTTCCCTCCATCTGTTGCCACCTAACACCTAGTCATCACACCTCACAGCTTAATAGCATATATACCCATTGCCTGTCTAACACTCTCAACGACCTTGAGGTAGATTCTATTAGTCCCATTTCACAGATGGAGAGGCAGTAGCATTAATGGCTTGTCCAAAACCACAATGAGCCAGAGTTAGAGTTTGAGTTTCCACTTCAATCTTGTGAGCGTGTGGTTTGGTTGTATCTAAAGTACCAAAATCATGGCAACAAGAAGCCATGCTCCAGCATGTCATCTTTATTATTGTTTTTATTTCTACAGACTCCAAGTGCCAGCAGCAGTTTTAGCTTTATAGCAAGAAATTTGAGATTCCAGATGAAACACAAGATTAAGAAATGGTGATAGAGAATAAGACAAAAAGCCAACCAGTGATCAATTCTGTTTAATACTAGGAAAGTCAAAGGGAAAAAGACATTCTTCAGATCAAGAAGTATTAAAAATAACAATAAAAAAAAAAAAAGATCAAAAAGAAGAGAAAAAGAACAAGACTTATTTTGGAAATGCTTTAAGATGACATTACGTTGGTTTTATTTCAGATTTCACAAAAGAAATACTTTATAAAACTAAAACCAGTTAACCCAGCCACTATCAACAGAGGGTGGTATAAGCAAAAGACACTTAGGTCAGAACCTGCAGTGAAGAGCTACCTGTTCCTGTCACTCGAATGCTGTACTATCCGGATACTTCACTGGGGGATTACAGCAGTTCTGAGAGGCACCATAGCTCCTCCTTAGTTGATGTTTTGTTGCTACCCAGGGCTCCTCTGTATCATAAGTGTAACAAGGATTTACTGATTTCAGAAAGGACAGATCCAGCATAGCAAAGGCAAGAGTTTTTTTTTTTTAAATGGAATTTTATGTTAAGTTTCCTTTAAAAAGGTATTATATCTTAAAACCATACCATAAAACCGATTACTTAGCTAACTTATGTGGGATCTTCAGTCTCATTATTGAGAGGAAAATAATTAAGCAAGCCCTGTGCTAAATAAAATATACAGTGGCTTTGGGTAAATGCTTGTATGTTTGCCTGAGCTGTGGTTATGGGAAAGCAGGGGTAGGAGTATTTGTTCAGTTATTGTCAAAGGAATCTATTTCCTGCCCCATTCCAAACGTCTGGTTGAGTGGTGGGACTGGAGGTGGGAGGGAATAAAGTAAAGCAACAGTCTTAATGCTTTACTAAGGTTCTGATACAGTAGAGCACAGAACCTTGCACAAATATCAAAGTACCTGCCCAGGGACTGTTTTGCCTGGTTTTATCACGACCAAAATAAGGCTGCTCAATATAGTAGCATCTGCCAAACCATCCACCCTTCCCCCTCTACCTGCCTCTTTCCTCCAAAGAGCCCATGATGGCAAGAGTGCCCCCTTTCTACTTTTCCTTTCTGAACAGGGGCAGGCAGGGCAGTGGGATAAAAAGGAAAATAAAACCAAAAGAAAACAAAAGAAACCAGACTGTTCCAAAGGTGCACTTTGGTTTAACAAATGGGCAACTTCTCCTTGCAGAGTAAGCCCTCCTCTCCAAAAAGGGATGTTTCTTTTCTCCTATAACCCACAATAAATTAAAACCAAGTAACAGGTCTCTGGTTTGACACAATAAATACTTAGAATATATCAAATTAAAAAAATATAGTTACAAAAGCCTCAAGGGAATTCTCTTTCTGACCTAACTACAGACAGATTCTTCATAGACAAAAGGTATCTCCAAAATCAGCTGCAGCAACCTCCCTGCTCACTGGGCTTGGTCAACAAGTGCTAACACATATCCTTTGGAATACTGTTAAGACAAAACAATATAGAGCACAAGAAATCTACTCCTAAATTTGTTTTTCATACTGCCAAGGGTGTAGGAAGCAAATATCTGTGGGGAACCCTCACAGCAGTGCATGGTGACAGAGTCACAGCACTAGAGTAACAAGGACAGGGATACTAGGGCAAAACAAAGCATAGGAAGGGAAGGAGGAGAAAGAACCCATAAAAGTTCAGAAAGGAAAAGATGAGCAATAAAGAGAGATAAAAAGACCAATTGAGTTCAGCTGGACTTCCCAGTTCTGGCAGCAGAGTAGATGAGATGTTGAACAACAGGAAGAGTTCCTTGGGGCCTGTCATAACAAGGAATGTTGGCATTTTCTTCACCATTGATAGTAAGTAAGCAGAAGCAGTTAACCCTCTCTGACACAAACACGTGGCTCTGCCAGTGAGCTGTGGATGATCCCAATAATTGATTCAACGCCATCTCCCTCCAGTAAGGTGCGGTGATCCCCTTCAACAATATGGACAGATACTTTCCCATCGCATACCTGTGCAGATACAAAAAAAGAAAAAACTTTACATTCACAATTTACAACCAGTTGATCATCTAGCTGTTTTGGGTTTGTCAGTCTTCTAAGTTACTCACAGTAGCAAACTCAGCTGAAAACAGCACCAGCTTTACTCTGACACATTTTTATGTATCAGCTGCAGGCCACTGTTTGGAACCAGTGTTTTAAAACATTGTAGTTTGACAGCCTGGCAGGTGATCCACTCAAATAAAAGCTGGGCAGGAAGCCAACCAACCCAATACTAAAAGAATAATTTACCTACAACATGAAAGAATGAATGACAGAGTAGCTACTTTCAAACCCTTAGGAAAAAAAAAAAAAAAGATAACCCTCCCCTCTGCCTAATCTTTCTCTTGCCACCATGAATCTTCCCTTAAGGTCATTATGTAGCTTTAACAACACACAAATTAGCCTGGAATCAATAATGAATGTAAGTTAGAAGTCTGAAGGCACAAGAGATGCCAGAAGCAAACTCAAAGTTGCTTCCTGTTCCCTGGTATCTGTACCATAACATAAGACATTTAACTTTTCTATGTGAACAGGGTCTAAAGAACAGCGACGTTACTTGGACTACAGTCCAAAAACCTACATCTTTCAGGCCCACGAGAAAACCACATACTAACTTAAGTGGTCCACAAAAGGTAAGTAAGAAAAAAGCCACCTCTGTTGTCAGAAGGCTGACACTTGCTCTTTACAAGTCTGCCCTCATGCAACGGACAAGCTTTAGGGGTCTAGAGTGAAATAAGGATACTCTCTTTTAACATCTTTATTATCTAAAGCTTATCTAGAGAGCTGCAAGAATCAGCTATAGAAAACAATACACAGGCTAGACCTCTTCCTGGTTCCTACAACCCTGAGTCTGGAGCCAATCAACTTTTCTTGTTAGAACACAATAGGTGCAGAATGATCACTTCTTTCAGATTGGTTCCATCCCTTCGCCCTCAGTAAGGATGACTTTCTTCCATGCTTTTCTTTCGCTCCCCCAAATATCAGGACAACTTCAACAGTCACCAGTGAGCCTCACACTGACCTCTGAGAGCCTGTAGTCTCCACCCAGACCTTCTTCATACTCATTGTGAGACTTGGCCCGCATCAGTGTCACATTCCCGTGATACTTGGCCTCTGGTATATACTTGTCAGCAGCCTTCAGCTTATGGTAAAATGAAGTAGCAGCAAAGCTGAGTGCTTCACGATTGATGTGTTTGTGAGTTTGAGTTATAAGGTCTGCAGCAGCATTCACACGAGCTTCCAGATCTTTCAATGGCAGAAGAACCTCCAGTAGCTGGAAAAATAAACATTTTTTTTCCCATTAGTCTCCGTATCTGAGAACATGCCTCTCAAACAAAACCCCACACCCCTCTTTGCAACACAGAGAGATATTAAAAGAAAGAAAGAAACATTGCCTTGTTGTATTCGGTGCCTGTAAATTGCTGAACAAAGGCACATAATGCTTCAGTTTCCAATGCAGCCTCATTTCCTTGAGTCAACTTGGCTCTGTAGCTCTACAAAAGAGCAGAATAAAACGTGAATACGAGGGATACGCTTGATCTTGAATGTTAGATAAAAACAATTAGAGAACAAAGGGCTTTGAACTAGGAAAAAGGAAGGGGGAAACAAAAGAAAGAAAAAACTCCATAGACTGAAGCTTGGGGTCAGGGACAAAGATCCCTTGAGGATCCCGTGAGAAAGCAAATCGACATGTGGCAATTGCCAAGAGCCTGGTACACTCTAGAAAGTACAGTGGAAACAAAAAGGAAGGCTTAAGCAAGGTCTCCTAGCACTCCTAAACAAAGATTTTGTCTTGCAGGTTCCAGGATCTTCCAGCAGACATACTAATACTATGATTTATCATAGTAAGAGCAACATTTGTGTCCAAGCCCACCTCCCATATGCTTCCATCCTTCAGTCATCCCTAAGCATCCGCTGTCTACAGCTGCCTCCCCACTCCCCTATCTGTCAGCCTTTCACATGGCTCATATCTGGAACAGCAAGGTCCCAGATAATGAGCCCTCATGACACAGGATGGTCCCCAGAAGATTCTCTTTGTACCTCTTACCTGAGTGTATGCTGCCACAAAGGAATGGGACCCATCAAATAGGAATAGGCTGTTGAGTGCATGGAAAGCGTTTTGCTGTGCTTGCAGTTGGGAGCACATTTCAAAGGCTACACAGGCACCAAAAGAATATCCAGCAATGCGGTAAGGTCCTTCAGGCTGTATCTGCTTCATGCAGTCAATGTAATAGGCTGCCAGGCTCTGTATGCTGTCCAATGGAGCAGCTAGAACATGGGAGCAAATCAGAAACAGAGTCTGGCAAGAAGGCACTGACAGAGACAATTACATTTGCATGGGCTCAGGAACAACCCTGTTGGAAACATCCAGGTTATTTTGAAGGTAAGTTTCTAAATTATGGTTAGCAACTTCCATTTTGTAATGTTATTAATGTTAGTATGTAATAATATAGCATGTCAGTATGTAGTGATGTATGCTAGTATGTAGTAATAGTAATGTTACTGCTTTCCAAAGACAGGTAGAACTGCAGGCCTTGCTTTTCTCCTGCACGCTTCTCTGCTGGCAGACACTCAATGCAACATCCAGTTGTTCCATTTCCCTGTACTTAAGCTCTTCGGTCTAAGCTAGTACTTCTCTCTCTTGTTACCTGGGGATGTTTGACATGACCCCATGCAGACTATAGCTACTGACTATACATACAGGGTTTAAGAGTCTAGAGACAAAGCTCTCTCTACAAGAATGTTATGTTTATAGATTCAAGATGCTGAAGAACTGAGATACCTTTTGTGCACTGGAGTCCATAGCAGGGCATATGAAGTCTGGAGGCGAGAGTGTAGAAAACTGCAATGGATCCTTCAATGGGGTGAACAAGGAAAAGAGGGCGCTCTGTGCTCTGAACATCATTGAGACGGGTGATCGTTGGCCCTTCTGGGTTCACCAACAAATTGTTCAAATCTAGTTTTGGAGGTTCGCCCGGGCTTGTCTTCGTCAGCTGGGATAGCTCTTCGAAGGGAAGCACACCAGACAAACACAGTTAGACTGAGGATCAGTCTTGGTCACACAGCCATAGTCCTAGGGGAGACTGTCAGGGCTGCTCCAGATTGGCCCACTGGCTCACTAAGTCATCAGGACACTGACAGGGATCTTCCTATTGCCAGATGCTCTGCAGCAACTGCAAGTTCTTTTAGCTTACAGTAAGCAAGATATTACAGTGGTTATCCCTCAGACAGGTGAAAGGTCTCAAATTACATCCTGCACACAGCCACGTAACAGTACTCATGCAGGCAGATACTATACAGGCAAGAAAGCAGCTTTCAACTCTTTCTTAAACTGGGCCCCCAGAACCAAAGGTCCTGACCCAGTTGTCAATGCACTTCAATGACATGTCTGTCACTTGAAAACCATTCAGCTATAACCTTATTTCATGATCTGACAGAGGCTTATATCACTAGAGACGAAAGGAACAGACTGGGAGCTTAATAGTGTGGACTCAGGTGACTGGTAGCAACCCTAATCCAGGCACTATACCCTCTGCCGTCCCAGACTTGGAAGAAAGTTCACGCAGTTTGTTGATTGTAAGGAGTCGAATTTCTCTCATGGTCATAACGATGTCGTAGTCTCTCTCCAGTGTTTGGCGCACCTCCACACCCATCAAGGAATCCAAGCCCAAGTCTGCCAAGGAACTCTCAGCGTTCAGACTGCTCACATCACGGACACCTGAGAAAAAACAGCACGCTAAGAAATGGCTGATTTCTTTTCATGTCTAGGCCTCTCTAAGCACTCTCCTCAGCTTCCTTCTTTCTCTTAAAACCTGAAAAAAATGCAGCTACAGAGAATTAATTGCCTTTCAGGCTCATCTAATGCTTTCACAAGTCACCTCTTTGCAGCATGGGAACATCCCAAGGTGAACGCTTAAAAGCTGGAATAATACTTAAGATGTTAGTCATTTATTTGCCCTATCATGCGCATCTGTTGCAGAATTTTGCTCTTGGGGACTCTTCCTGTTGATTCTCCGTTTGGAGAAAGGCACCAGTCTACAAAACTCAAGATACTTAAGTATCTGTGCACATGTAGGTAAATACACTAAGGGCAAAAAGCTCACACTAAAGAAACAAATTGATTATTGGAGAGAAAGAGCAGTATAAAAATAGAAAGATAAAGAAGCAGTCCTGCAAAAACAGCAACATACCCACACCACAGGAGATGCCGAACAGAGCACCTACAGTAGCACCACCGCATTCTAAAAGCACTGACATGGTAGACGCTGCCCAGCAGTGCTTGTCTGAGAGGACTTACCCAGGATGTGAGCAACAGCTTCTACAAGATCTCGCTGACTACCTCCTTCAGTTTTTACAGAGACCTTCTCTGCTAGGACAAAACTGGACACGACAGGATGACGCTGATTCAGGAAGATATCGAGCACCTCCATACATGAGCTGATTTGCTGGGGAACGGTTCCCCCAACCACAATCTCTCTGTTTCCCATTGTCTTCAGAAGGATACCCACATCACCAATGGCTCCCCATTGGATTGCCAGGCCTGGAGGAGAAATCAGAAGAATGCATGCACTAGGCAACTAGCTAAAGCACATGGCAACAAGAAAGAGGAGTTAAACAGCTAAGTGAAGGCCTGCATTTCCTTTGTACTGTTAAATGACCAATATTCATTCACACGTGACTGACTCAGGGTAACAGCTAGGAGAGGAAACAGCCTTCAACGTTCATTATTGTTCCAGATGAGTGCACAAGTTTCTGGTGAGATGGTTCTCCTCTGGGTGTTTAGAGAGGTAAGATTCTTCTGCACAATGAGTAAAGTCATCTTACCTGGCAGTCCATCATGATGTCGTTGCTCACAGATACGCTCCATAGTAGAATTGGCAAAGCCATAATTACTTTGCCCAGCATTTCCTCTTCCGCAGCTTACAGAGGAGAACACAACAAAATAGTCTAGGTCTGGACACTTCTTACGAGTCACCCTTGGGCAGAGCAGAGACAGAAGCCCCATCAGAAAATCCTGCTAACTGTGTGTTATCATGGAAGACTAGTTCAAGACTAAAAAACTAAGTTTGATCAGCTCTATAACCATAAGAGCAGTTCATATTTGTCCCTTCTACAGACACTTACCGATCCAAATGAAGGGTGCCTGAATACTTGGGCTTGTTCACCTCCCAGAATAATTCTGGGGTCTGATTTTCAATCATGCCATCTCTAAGGACCTATGGGTGGAGGCAAGGGGAAGAAAGGGGAAAAAAAAAAAAAAAAAGGTGCCATTTCAGTATCTCGAATTTCTGTTTAAATTTGCCATTTGGTTTAGGATACGAGAGGATAGCACTACACAATGCATGTTTGTAACTTCACAGTACAGACATATCCCAAATGTCCCAAAATATGACGAGGCCATACTGGTATTATTGCTTTTGGTATATTTGCTTTTTTCAGTACTGCCGCTGCAGCCTCAACTGGCAAGTTCTGTATGGGATTTTTGTCCTGTCCCCAGGAGTCTTGGGCAACATTCGTCTTGTCCCAGAACTGAGCTCACTGCCCAGACAGTGTCATTTCCCAGGTCAAGGGGCCAGACCACTAAGCCTTTAGTCACCAGGTATGGACAAAGCAAAGTGTTCTTTGAAACCCAGAGAGGCAACCTAAAACTGTACGAAGCCTGACTACCCTGAGCAAAAAATAGTCACTTGAATGGTCTCTTTTAAGTCCTCAGCATTTTTGTCACTTACCACAGCCAAATTAAAGATGCCTCCAACTGGGCCAAGCTGCAAAGCTTCTTCTATCAAGAGCTGTGTTCCTTCTAGTGTTCCAATATCATTGGAAGATACTACTACTTGGATTCCCAGTGCCTTCCACTCTCTAACACATTTAGCCTGGTAGCCTAGAAAAATATAAAGGTGAACAGTGCCTAGTATAAAGCATTCAGACCATAACGCTTTGGTTAACCTGCTCCTTATGCTTTTCTAACTAGACAGGGATTGAACAGCTAAATAACTCCCAACTGTGCTACAAGAGGAAAACTAGACAAAACTTGAATAGTAAATAGAAATCGGTTGCGTTTCAGACATATTCTAAATAGACCTAAGTGCAGAACAGAATCAGGGTAGTGGGGGGAGGAAGGAAGAAAAAGTACAACAGTGAAGGGAAATGAATTTCACAAGAATTTCAGTACCGAGACAAGGAATAGCTAGATTAGAGCAAGACAACAGATTATAGAAGCACAATCAGAATTTTAGATGTAGAAGTATTTGATCTACACGTTCACACAAGTGGTGCAACTGTGAATTTGCCATTAGAAAGAAAAAATATGTAGAGACAGAGAACCTTTGTTATAACTGAAGTTGTATGAGGGAAAACACTGAAACCAATCACCAACAAGAAATCTCAGTGCTGCAATTGTAAACAAACTAATGGCTTAAAACTGAAGAAAAATGCTTACTGATGTCATCACATAGTAGGACAAATCGGTAAAGATGAGCCATCTGAAGAAGCAAGAGCAAGCATGCACACATATAACTTGAGGGCCAGAGTATCTTTAGTAAGGAGTTTATAAGCCTTTCCTTGGGGCATGTGATTCACCATACTACAGCCACTGGACAAGTCAGTGAGGTAGCTGGATACAGACTTTGTAGAGGGGGTACAGGTAAAAGTAAGGCTGCAGAAAAAATCCTGGGTAAGGGAGCAAACAGGTTGATAGAATTAGGAAAAATAAAGTAGTTCAGAAAGAGGTCAAGTTAAAAGATACTTCCTCTTTAGAACAAAGGGGACAATAGCTTGTCTGAGGTGAGTGAATACATACATTAGAGGAAAAGTAAGGTATCAAGACATTGTTATCTGCTGATAGGACACTTAAAAATAGAGAGAAACTACAAACTGAGGTCTGCTGAAAGGCAGTCATTTTCCCTGTTCCTTTACGATTTTTGCTTACCAGTCCGTATGCCAGAACGAGATGTCAGTATAAGCTTCTGCGCTCCTCTCTCAATTAGCCACTGTGCCAACTCAAGTCCAAATCCTCCTAGGCCCCCTGCAATGATGTAAGACTTGGTAGGTGGACAGGAGGTTCGGGAGATAGCAGATATTTTAATTGGTTCAGATTTCCTTGAAGAATATTCCTTCTCCTCTTCTTGGACCTTCCCCCCAGTGCAAAACAAACAAAAAAACAACACAAAAACCAAGGAGAAAAACGCAAAAGGAAAAAGTAGTTAAGATCAGATATACATTTCTTATCTTTACATATAAACATTTCTTATCTTTACATGCTACGCTCCTCCAGTCAATGGATGAGAATGAACATTGTAGAATCAGAGTAACAAACTTGACAGTAAACATTTTTTACAATGTCAGCAGTAAAAACAGTAAGACTGTGCTGTTCTACCTGTACAACTTCAACTGGATGAAAATGATACAGTCACCCGCAGAAGATGACAGATGCATCAGAGAATTAAAGACGTTATCTCATTACCTTGATCATAACTTTGCCAATATGTTTTCCTTGTGCCATGAACCTGAAGGCAGCTTCTACCTCTTCTTTGTTGAAGACTGTACTCCTCAGGGGCTTTACTACACCATCTTTAATGCCTTTCTGCAACAACTCTGATACTACTTCCCACTCTTTGTTTCCATCCTCAAACACTGCATCTAGTAGGATCCCATGAAATGCCACATTCTTGAGGAATAGAGCCATTCCTAGAAAAAGCAACTTGGTTATGTCCCAATACTCCTGATATTTCCAAACAGAGTCTATATTTTGCTTCAGAAATATTTCTGTGTAGGTCAGTATTGTAATACTGAGGAGTAAAATCAGTCATTAGATGCCAGAATTCTACATTTTCCAAAACTCCTTCTTGCATATAGTCTCTAAATACTGTATTAATTAGATCACTCTTACAAGCAAACCAGTTTAACAAACCACTCCCCAGTACTGTGTCAAGAGGACAAGCTACAGCATGGTCAGTCTGACACTAAAAAAGACATTTTGTGCGTAGTGACAGCTGAGTTAGAGTCACAGAGGAGCTAGAATCCAATGTACATCCTGTCCACCTCCACAGAAAACTCCTGCTCATACAAAGTTTTCCATGGTGTTAGGATCTTTTGAAATGTAACTCGATTAAGAAAGGAGACTGTCAACACTTACTATATACAATAATTCTACAACAAGAGAACATTGTTGTGATTTTTCACTCATGTACAACATTATAACATTCAAATCAGTTTTCCTGTCCAAGAGAAGTCAGGTTAATCTTGCCCCTGTGCCATCAAAAACCGGCAGGGGCTGTTTGACAACATGAATTCTAGCAAAAACAAATGCTGAATTCTACACCTGAGACCAAGGAATGCCAGACACAAGTATAAATGGGGAGAGAAGCAGCTGGAGAGGAGCCCTGCAGAAAGCGCTCTCAGGTGCTGGTCAGCAGTAGGCTCAGCATAACCATCCGTGTGCCCTGGCACCAGGAGGGCAAACCCCATCCTGGGGTGCGTCAACAGCCAGTCAAGAGGGGACATCATCCCGCTCTATTTAGCACTGATGCAGCCTCACCTTGAGTACTGCGTGCATTTCTGGGACCCTCAAGTGAAGGATATGAAGGTCCTCGAATGCATCCAGAGGAGGGCAACAAAGCTGCTGAAGGGGCTGGAAGGCACGTCCTATAAGGAGAAGCTAAGAACTCTGGGTTTGTCTAGTTTGGAGAAAAGGATATTGAGGGGCAGCCTCGCCGCTCTCAGCAGCTTCCTAAGAAAAGAGGTTCGCAGCTCTTCTCCCTGGCATCCAGGGACAGGATGCCTGGGAATGGCTCAAAGCTGCATCAGAGGAGGTTCAGACCAGGCGTTGGGAAACATTTCTTTACCAAGAGTGGTCAAACACTGGAATGGACTTCCTAAAGAGGTGGTTGATGCATCAAGCCTGTCAGAGTTTAAGAGGCATGTAGAAAATGCCCTTAAATAATAGGCTGTAATTTTTTGTCAGCCTTGCAGTTGGACTAGATGATGGCTGCAGGTCCCTTCCAACTGGAACTATCACATTCTATTCAAAATGGCACAAATATTTTGTGAAACAACAAATCAAGTTTCTCTCAAGATCAGGTTCTTTGTATTCCCATTACTTTCACTCTACAAATGATGAAGTTTACCCAAACAGAGGGGAAACCTTCAGCTTGTACAGCTATGACATTAATTTGCTAAGCTTTATGGTGCACTCATCTATTGTACACAGATATGTCACATCCCAAAAAGTTTCTAAGTCAAATCCAACAGAGCAGTGACACCTACAAGCTAACAGACACAGTGGTAAACAGTGCCACGTGAAACAAATGCTGCTTCTTACAATCTTCCTATCCAAAAACTTTGTGGGCAACGTGTCCTCTCCTGACTTTAAAGACGGACTTTGAGGAAGATAACTTATTTGCATGTTTCATGCAGGCTTCCAGAAAAACGCTGAGTGCAATGCTTCTCCAAGAAGGTACTTGTTGAAAAGACCACATAAATCGTCAATAATAAAAGTGAAACAAGTATTCCAGCTAAAAGATTTTCTAGATTTTAAGTTTCATCTGTGTTAAGACAGTACATAAGTTGTGCTGTCATGCTTGCTTAAACATCATGAGGTGCCTTTCCCAATGCCCCACCTTACCAAGCTGACTGTTGTTTGACAGATCAAATTTGCCTATTTCCAAAAAGCGCCCATGTCGAGCAAGACAACGCAAACTGGCTTGCAGCTTCTCTTCTGCCAAGGAATTTAACACGAGGTTTACACCTGCAATGAAAGGAGAAGCAACTATTTAATAAATTCAACTCTGCCAAGAGCCTAACCCTGTTTTCTAGTGACTCATTTTGGTTTTAGAAAAGTGTGACTGCATAATGTGGCATAGCTGATGAAAGAGGAACAGTATTCCTCAAACGTACCTTTTCCATTGGTAACTCGCAGTATATGTTGCTCAAAGGTAGTGTCTCTGGAGCTGGCAAAGCTATTAGCATCCAGCTGTGGGAATCTTGCTTGGAGATACTCACGTTTCTCAGTGGAGCCTGGAAGTATAAGACAGGTCAAATGATGCCAGTACTCTTACGGTTTTGGGTTGGCTTTTCTTTTTATGATGAAAAAGCCCATTTTCATCTGCACATCTTTTCCCAAGAACTAGTCTGAGCAGCCATCAAGCACTTGCTTCAGAGCTCTCAGGCTCTTACAAGTGTCAAACCTTAGGATAAAGGCTATCTAGTTGTTACTGCTCATTTAGGAGACAGAGCAAGAAGCAGAAACACACTAAGTCTTGCAACATATAGACATTCTTTGACCAAATTATCAAATTTAGAATGAAGAAGCCTTGCTCTTCGTCCATACTTTTGATTATATAATGTACAGAGGTAGACAAATTTGTCTGTGGTGTGGAAGTTTCAAGTCAGGGTCAGTAGCTGTATTTACCATGTATCCTGTTCTCAGTCTAGAAACTAGACCACACTGAGGGGGGAAACAAGTATATATGTATATATACACACATACACACACATATACATATTTTTGTATAAACACACGCATGTCCTCTATCTATTTTATATATCTATGTCTATAGTTTTTGCCCCCATAACGTTGGAGCCTCAGTACTCACCCACAGTTGCAAAGACACGGCAGCCCATGCTCAGGGCAATGGCAATGGCTGCTTGGCCCACACCTCCTGAGCCAGAGTGAATAAGGATACTCTCGCCCCTCTTCATACCACCTCGAACCACCAAAGCATAATAAGCGGTGGCATAAACCACAGGCACTGAAGCTGCCTCTTCCAGAGTCCTAAGCAGCAAAGTGAAAGAGAGAAGACATCTTTAACTTTGGAAAAGCTACTAGATGCTCCTGATGAAATTTACTTTTCTGCAATAAAAAGGTTAAATGTCTGAGACAGACCAGAGCATAAACAGTTCTCAATAGTACAGCAGACTACCACAGCTGCCAAGCCCAGCCAAGAGTTTCATCCTTCTGCAAAAATATTTCAGTGACTAACCAGTAACATAACCAACACCGAAATCCCAGTGTACGCTGAAACACACAGAGCTAAGAGCCCAAGAAAGAGACAGGAGTCTTGTGCAAGACATTCTGCTAAAACTAGTGCCCAACTCCCGCAGCAAATCTAAGCCAAATCCTACAGCTGTTCAGGAGACTACAGCTCTGTTATTTCCCAGAGGGGAATCTACTTGTTGTGCAGCACCCTGGTCTGATCAGGGCTGCCATCAGCCTCAGGCAGGAAGGCAAATCTTAACAACATACACAAACTAGAAACAAAAGTTGACGTACCAGTTTTTAGGCACCTCCCATAGGAACCTCTTGTTACAGTCTACCACTGTAGCCAGCCCCTTTGCCGGCAGCAATCCCATCACCCTTCTTCCAGCCAGGTCCCGTCCTGAGAACTCCATGCCCAGCATGCACTGCTGCAAAGCCCAGTTACCTGCAAGAACGTTAGCATCTTTCACAAAGGAAATTTCTCTTCTAAAATCCCTTGGTCAAGAATTTTCTACAGCAGTACTCCCTGAAAGTTAGAACTCTAGAGTTTTATCTACCACGTCCACAGCTGACAAGTCACCATAGTTAATTTACTGCTGTAAGAGTAGCAGAAAAGGACTTGGTCTCTCATTAAATCCTCCTCTTTATCCTTGATACTGCTTTTTCCAGTTTTCATCTGAGAAATTTCATGGGAACATCTTGTTTCAGAGGCAATTTTGCTCCTCTCTGAAGAAAAATGACACATAAGCTAGAAAGGATGGTCACAGCAAAAATATACTGTGAAACCTTAAGTTTTGCAAACACCCATTTTAGGCAGAGACTAAGCACATTCGTGAAGGGAAACCAAGTCCTACTCAAGTCACCCAGAAGAATCTCCAAATGCTCTTTTTACATGTTCTAGCCCTTCTCATTTAAATAGAGCTTTAAAGCCATTTAATAGACATTACACTAATTCTTAACTCATTATGAGGCAAGATATTACCTCAATTTTGTAGACAGGGGATTACTTCAGTTTGCATTTCGCTCCCATAAAAGCAAAGCATGTCCAGCAGCATGGCAGCATGAAGCTTCAACATTCACACGTTTATATGTACCCCACCAATCTCCAGAACCTCCAAGCTGTTTCACCTCACATTTGATACCTATGCAGTGGGGCTAGCAATGTTTTCTCATAGCAAGGTTTAACAAACTACATGAAAATGCTACATGAAAAATGAGACTGCAACTGAAAGTAGAACTTAGTTGGTGTAGAGTCCTGCAGTAGGTCTATACTTCCTTTTCAAAAGTGCTTTATTGCTAAACACCAACTGACAGACGTTTTAGCCACTGCGCAAATAACATTCAGGAGATTATTTGAATAATCTCTAGAGTTGTAATATGTAAATACATTTTCTTCTATTGTAATTTTAACTTACCAGGGATAGCATCTGGAGAAAGCTTTCCCGTGGCCAGCATAATGTCCCGGAAGTTGAGAGATGCATAATAGACTTTGCAGAGTTGAACATCGGGATTAGTTGCACAGAAGTGTTGAAGTGGGGAGACAATCCAACGAAGAGATGAGAGGTCTCCACGAGTCAACACATTTACATAGGCATATTCTGTCAGCTCCTCCGGTTGTGCTACAGAAGGAACAACAAGAACTTTACACACATTAACACAGGCACACACTTTCCAGAATGAGTAAATACCTTGTGTAATCGCTACCTCCTTCTCCATTTGCTTTCCAGAAAGCTCTTTCTTACCTGCAATACTACTCATACCCCAAAGAACTCACCCTTCCTCAAGGCACGAGACCATGCTACTGTTCACTCTGAGCTGGAGCAGAATTCCAAGCTACCCATTTCAAAATAATAATAAAAATATAGTTGTAGGAACAACAGCTACTCATTTTCTGTTCTAAGTCCATTCAGACTCAAAGCCCTGCAAGTGATCCTCAGACATCAAAGGAGTTACCTTGCTGCAACGGGAGATGCCTGAAGGAGCCCCACTTTCCATCACGATATACATTCATCACCAGGTCCCTCTGAACAATCTTCTGCATCTCCGGGGAAGAAAGACTCGTGGGTGGGACAGCTGATGAAGGGTTCAAGTTGGAAATGAACACACACCTAGAACCCAAGAGTTGCCATTACGTTTGTTGTGCTACAAGCCTGAAAAGAAGCTAACACAAAAATATCTCCAACTATGACTTGGGGGCATGCTTATATACCTGATTCTGTGGCCTTCTGCTTCAAGGCGGAGGCAGTTCACCATTCCCAAAATTCCTGAGTTTCCACAACTGGTGGCAGTCAACCACACAGGCTGCTCCGATGGGTCAGCCAAGACCTCCTACAGGACAAATCCCAAACTGTTTTACTAGGAACCATGGAAAGGAAGTACCTCTTACATCCTTAAAGCATAGATGAATAACTTCTATTTTTAAGAAAAGTAACACACATACTCCTTTCAACACCTCTAAATATCTCATTTAGAAAACATAATGATTTGGAAATTCTGATATCCAGGACACAGGAATTCTCACCTTTAAGGATTCAATCCACTTATAATGGGTCTCATCTATTGGCAGAAAAACAGGTGCTTTGGCAGGGGCTTGCCGGCGACATAGGAAAATAACTGAGCCAAAGAATGATTTCTTCATGGCAACCAGATTCAGTGAGGCTTTGCTGAATAAGCCCTCCCACTGTGCCTGTCAAATCAGGTAAAACAACAAAGTCACATCTAAAACAACAAGGCACATCGACACTTCATACTGAGTCTCCTCAAAGATGGCTTCACCATCAGTAGCAGGCACTGTCCACCTCTTTCTTGCTTTTGCTTGAAATAGCAGCACTTGTTCTGTATTGTGTCAGTACAAACATGTATTTGATCAATATAGTAGCATTTTATCCATAACTAGAGTATCCCTTCTTCCCTAGGAGATCCTCAGAAAGCAGAAGTACAAGCATCTCAAAGCCCTGGCTACAGAACTAGTCTTACCACACTAGCAGGTGTGCAAAAAACAGAGCAGTGACCATGCTGTCTAATTCCATATAGTATTTGAATGTGCCTAGAATTTAATTTCAGCAGTAAGGCACACCTCCACAGACAAACACGACGTACAGATTCCAGTAAATAACTGAAATTGAAACACAAGAGTTTAGATGTTACCAGTCTATGCCACATAAGCTCTGTCTGCAATAGAGAAAGTAAAGTGGGACAGAGGAAACATGAAAAACCAAGCCAGCCAAATCCTTCAACTGCAAGGAGATGGGGAGAAGCAAGGAAAGAACCACTAGCAGGGAAGATGCACCTATACACGTAAGTTACATTGATATAGCATTTCAGAGAAAACAAGAGAAAGAAAATGTATATATGGCATACCCAGACACACTGGGGCTCTACTGTCTGAATGAAAGATGACTACAGGCTCCTAGAAAAGCATCCATTTGCTTCTTACACGCCAGGCACAAAACAGCAGAAGTTTTTTAGAGTGCAATCCCTTGTATCTAGGACTAGGAACAGTGTTCCTATCTAGAAAACTTTAAGAACTATAAAGTCCTGCCCACACTTGCCTGCATTATATAATTTTTTTTCAGAGAAGGTGCACTCAATTCGCATGTATCTTGTCCAAGGGGTTTGCCAATACCCAGCTACTGGAATTTATGGCAGACCTAGGTCTTAAATTATCAGCTTTGGTAGCATCTCAGTCTTCTTTTTATGCCCCTCTTTACTGCCTAAGATGCAAAATGCCAGAAGAACACATTCTTTCTTGTCATATCTCCTTGAAAAAGTCTCTGCAGAAACTGAACGGCTAGAATCCATGTCATTGCAAAATTCAAAATCCAACTACCACACTCTAGAATTATAAACAAGAGCTAAACTGTTAAAGTGCTACTTTCTTGTTCTAAAAGAGCTGAGAGGCTACAGCCCCTCAAATCAGGAAAAATGCCTATGCCCTGTAGAGGGGCAGTTTCCCATTACTGTTTAGTCTAAGAGCTGGCCAAGAGAAAGCGATGTTCCCACTCTTATCCATGCCACTCACTCTCCTTCTCTTGTGCAGATAAACCAATGCCAATGCTGGCATAGTATATGGGTTTGCAGATATAAAGCAGACAGCCTACGTGTCCCCCACTCCCCTTCTGAGGGCTTATATTGCTCATTATGGGATCACATAAAGTGCAGAGGAAGGGAAGGAAGGAAAAAAAAAAAAAGCAGCGCTCCCATCTGGGAGCACTTCACAATGTCAGAAGAACTTAACTAGTTCATAAAGTTTCACTTCTAGCAGTGATACCAAAAGGAAGACAGAAACTCTGATACTGAAGCATTTTAGGATCTTACAGCAATCAAACTGTTACCGACCCATCAATGCAGCATATTGCAGCAGACTCTAGAGTATCCACTGAGAAAGTATTTGTCTTTCCAGGGGACTTACCTCATTCAGGAAGTTGTGTTTCTGCTGTAGATCTGGACTTGTAAGGAAACTGATGATTTCTGCAAGAGTTTCTCCTTTAAGAAGGGTGTGTAGCAAAACAAACCCTCCTTCTCTCACTGCAGCTGCCAAATTAGAGAGAATTTCTGTGGTGTTCCCTAGAACACTTGCTGAACAGTTGTATACCACCAGGTCAGCATTGGTCAGATTTCCGGAGGGAAGACTAGATGGATCCCACTGGCTAACAGAAACTCCGGCATCTTGTAGCTCTGTTTCATGAGCTGAAAGACTTTCCAGGATGCGGTCAGTGGCAATGTAGTCCACCTGCAAGAGCGGCTGAGTATTCAGAATACTTTTGACACGAGAGAACAGATGCCCACTTCCTGCAAGAGCCTGTAAGAAGAGGAAGGAAAAGGGAAACCACAGTTGAAATGTGAAGGATATCCAGAATTATAACTGGAACAATAGAAGTATGCAATCAGGTTCCTGGAAGGCGTAGAAACACTAGCTATGGTCCCATCCCAGGCTTCCAGCTAACCTCTACTATCTTCATCCTGTGACTGATCATGTTCTCCAAAGCCACATCCAGGCAAGTCTTCAGCTCTGAAGAATCTAGCAACCCATTGAGAAGCGGGTCATCCTGGAAGTGCATTTTCTCTCGAGTCACGACCTGTTCCAGCTCAGAATGGAGGTTTCCATTCAGTTCCAGACGGCAGATTTCAGCAAGGATATGCTGAAGGCCCTTCTGTATGGGTGGCGACTCTGCAGCAGTCACTGTAGTTTCCAGTCCAGGGACGACTAATTTGACCCCATGCACTGCCAACTTAGCCTGTAAGCTCTGGATCAGACCTGTGTAATAGATGGGGAGATGAAAGGAAGAGTCAGATCTTCCAAAGGTTTTTCCCTCCTCTTTTCCTCTATCTGCTATAACAGCTCATCGGCACCACAAGTTACAGCACCTTGTATCATTAGCCTAGCCACAAGGACATAGTGCACGCTCCTGTACATTCACAGGATTATGTATTGTGCAGTAGCCCCCAGACAAGTAGGCTTTGTGGCAAGACAGTCTAAACCAAAATTACCTGTGGCAAGACCGACTGAAAGAGAGCAAGTAACAGAAAACTGACTGATTTAGGGAGTTGTGGAGGGAAACTGTAAACTTCCATAGATAGAAAAATACTAATTTTTTTTTTTTTTTTTGCTTTCTAAACAGATGGAAAATAACTCATCCTGATTGAGATCAGAAACAGCTTTATGATAAATGAAATCCCACTGCAGCATATGTAAAAAACTTTGGGGATAGTATTTGGACACTGCAGAAAAAAAAAGAAAAAGATTAGCATGAAGACACTTTACCAATGTACAATGACTAAATTGCTGTCTCAAGATACAGCAAAATTCATTACTAGAGTAAAAACTTAAAAAAATAGTAGTGTTTTTTCTTTGATGAAAAGGCACTTAAAGTTACAAGCTGTACTAGGCTAGCAGTTTCACAATAGATTAAGCTGCTCCTACTCTATTTCTTGCAGCAAACAAAAATTTTTGGCATGCTTCACTAACCCACTTTCCCTCCTTCGACATGCTCTCGTGCTCACAACCAAATAGGAACAGACACGTCAGCTTACTCATCTTGGCAGTTCACAGGGAAAAACAAAAGCAAGAAAGCTGAAGACTTGAGGAAGTAGGCTCTCCTGTCAATGTTTGGAGCAAGTAGGCTGGATTCTCACTAGAGATGATTTGTGCCTCCTTGCTTGCAGAGGAGGTGTGCTGGTTTTGGCTGGAACAGAGTAAATTTTCTTCATAGCAGCTGGTATGGGGCTATGTTTTGGATTTGAGCCAAACCCAGCAATGATAGTACAGAGATATTTCAGTTATTGCTGAGCACAGCTTGCACACTGTCAAGGCCTTTTCTGCTCCTCAGCCCACTCTACCAGTGAGGAGGCTGGGGTGGCACAAGGGGCTGGCAGGGGGAACAGCTTGGAGAGCTGACTCCAACTGACCAAAGGGACGTTCCACACCATACAGAGCACATGTCGTGCTCAGCGTATAAAGCTGGGGGAAGAAGGAATCAGGGGGACATTCCGGGCCATGGTGTTTTTCTGCCCAAGCCATCATTGCACACAATGGAGCCCTGCCTTCCCTGAGATGGCTGAACACCTGCCTGCTGATGGGAAGTGGTGAACGAATTCCTTATTTTGCTTTGCTTGCACACAGCTTTTGCTTTACTGCTTAAACTGTCTTTATCTCAACTCATCATTCTTCTCACTTTTACCCTTCCGATTCTCTCTCCCATCCCCCCCACAGCCATAACAGGGGAATTGTGCCATCTGACACTGCACTGACTGATACAGAAGGGTAGGTGCTACCCCCACTCCCTACCCACATTCTAGAGATAGCTCAGTCAGAAGTAGCTTTTAGCTTCTAGAAAGCATACAGACATGGGATTCCTGCGGAGGGATTGGACTCACAGGACCGACTGTATTTCTTGCACGTTGTATTGGGTTAGGCTGAGGTGGAGTTAATCTTCCCACGGCAGCTCTCTCAGTGCTGTGTTTTTGGAGGGGTAGCTAGAAGGGTGCTGATAGCACCCCAGTGTTTTGGCTACTGCAGAGCAGTGCTCACACAGCACTGAGGCTGTGGTTTTCCAACGATCCCCCAACAGTAGGCTGGGGATGGGCAATATCTTGGGAGGGGATACAGCCAGCTGACCCAGACTGACCAAAGAGGTATTCCATACCATATCACGTCAGCTCAGATATAAAAGCGAGAAGGAAGAGGGAAGTAGGGGAGCAATCGCTATTTGTGTTTGTCCTTCAGAGCAACCGCTACGCGTACTGGAGCCCTGCTTCCTGGGAACGCGGCTGGACATCACTCACTGATGGCAAGTAGAGAATTATCTTTGTTTTGCTTTGCTTCCGCACGCAGCCTTTGCTATTGCTATATTAAACTGCATTTTATCTTAACCCCAGGCCTCTTGTTACATCTTCCCTCTCCCCTGTCCATCTAAAATGGGGAGATAGAGCGGCTTCGGTGAGCTCCTGGCCTCCAAGCAGGGCCAAACCACCACAGATGTTCTGAAGCAGTATGAACAGCTTCTCTCAGATATTTAGCTTGCACCAGAAGATAGCCCTAGCATGACAACAAATCAGTCTCACTCTTACCTTTGCAGTGCTCCAGACAGGCATGAAGATGGACACTGGAAGACAAACAGTTACTCTCAGTATAGGGCACAAAGCAGAACTTTTCCAGAGTGGGAGGGATCCGTTCCTGTTGTCTTCGCGGTGCCACAGAAGCATGAAGACCATTGATCTGAACACCTCCTGCTTTAACAGTATTAAGACAGCGGTCCACAACAACATCAAGAACTGAAAGACAGGAAAGAAACATAAATTTGCATCAAACACTACAAGTATTTTATTCAAGGTGATTAGACAAACAGTGCTATGTTCAGGCTGTTCCAGAAGCTGCAGAATAGCTTGTAGACTAAGATGGCTCCCTGAAGTCCATCCTACTTCTTAGGAAGTCATACATTCATCCACACAGCAGTCAAAGCAACGAGCAAAAGTCCAAGCATGAGACATTACCTTCAACATTGTCCTGGTATTGGCGCACCTGCTCTTGATGCAGCACTGGGTCAATACACACTGAGCGAATCCTCGTGGGTAAGCGTAGACTGCGTCCAGTCTCAGCTAAGATTATCACGTGTAGTAGGGTGTCGAGGAAGGTCACCCAGTTCCCATTCCACAGAACTTTCCCTGTGTTTGCTGCAGAAGAAGAGGAAGCCTCATGGTGATTTTGTCATTCAGCAGATGCCAGAAGTCGCTGCTTATCAAGTGCAAAGTCTCTTGTATATACTCAGCTTCCCCTGTAACTTCCAAAAGTCAGTTCTACATCGGAGATAACTTTCCCAACGCTCTGTCAGAACTCCTGGTTGTTCTCCACTACTACACAAAGTATAATTACCACACAAAGCACAGCTGGGTGGACTGTTAATGTAAAGGGAATGAAAAGATCAAACATTTATCATCACAATAATCATGCTTATCATTCTTTCACAGAAAGTAAATTCACCTTCACTGTTGCATTCCAGAACGCCCTGGAAAGTTGGCCCATAATTATATCCACGCAGATGCAGCTCTTGGTAAATGTCTTCTTTCAAGAGGCCGGACTTTGAGCTCATGTCTGCCTGAGTCTGCAAATCAACCATCTGGTTTCGGAAGTTCTTCAGAGCAGTGCCTTCTAGGAGGGTAATTTTCCCTGATGGACACAATGGAAAGAATAAGAGTCATCGGTGTCCATAAACAATAGATGTTAGTAGGACACTGCATACACTCAAACCTCCTTCACTTACCACTCACAGACAGATTCCCATTCCCTGACACTTCAAAGCTGTGGGAAGCAGGCATAAGTCTTACTTCCAGCTGTACTGGTCCTGTAAGAGAGATCGAGGAAGACAGGACTGTGAGGTCATTCACTGCTACCATCCTCGAGCAGATCTTGTCTTTCACCCTCTCCAGACTCACTGTGCACAACATGTAATAAAGATGACCATAACATGCTACTTGAGTGTATGTGAATTCACTTCTTTGTTCAGTCATGTCACACTCTTCTTTGCAGGCTTTCTCCCCCGTTCCTCCTCACTTTCCCCTCGCATTTCTTTCCTCCCACTCCCTTCATCTCCATTACACAGTTCTGCGCTTGTACCAGCACCCCTCACTCACCCTTTTTGGGAAGGATAGTTGCCTGATGAATTGTGACTTCTTCAAATGTAACAGCCATTTGCTCCATGGCCATGCCAAGAGACCGTGCCAGAGCTCGCCAAGCCAGCACTAGGTACCCAGTTGCTGGGTACAGGACTCTGCCATCAATGCAGTGACCAACCAAGTAGTGGTCAGGAGAGTCAGGACTCACATCTGTCAAAGAATAAAAGAGCAGAATAAAAATAACAAAAACACCCTAAGAAAGAGGTCTTCTTTCCTTGATGTATATAGGAGCTTCTAGTGGTTTCCCCAACTATCCTGCCTAGCAATATGCAGATCTCAAAATTACTCTTGAGTCCAAATCAAGACAGCTTCCTGCTCTGTGCCCATTCTTTCATCCCATTTCAGAAGCAGATCCAGACTTTTTCAATCCAAACCAAACCCAACATCAAGCTTCAGAAGATAAATTTCAAGCGTGCTGCTTCGAGTGTCCCTTTCCTAGTTTTACAGAAGAAATGTAGAGGTAAAGCTGGAAAGAGACAAATAGAAAACTGCAAACAGGCAAACACACCAATATTGTAGACTGAACCAGACGCAGAGCCTTTGGAACCTGACGGAAAGTCTTCAGCTTTTGGAACATCCCAGTCCTGGCTGTGGTCCCATTTGATGTATGGGGAAATAAGGGGTGTTCCCACTGGGACAGGGTATTCCACAGGTGGGAACAAGTTATTTCCAAGAACATTTATCCTATGAAGACAGAAAGAATCAAGACAATGCGGGGAGAGAGGGAAGGGAGAAAACAATTGACCAGAATACTCAGAGGTCAGACAATTAAGTGGTCTTTGGCTCCATGTCTGAGATTTCTCCAGGGTATCACAAACAAATTTGTAATTCTGACAGTCTAGGAGATGCAAAGTTTACCTCCAAGTTCCAAGTTCCTAGGCCTCTAAAATAGGATTCCTCTTCAAAATGCAGCTACCCAGCCCAAGCAGTCTCTAACCCAAGGCAACATTTGAAAAGCGAGCATCTTAAATGTAGAATCATAGAGTCATTCTGGTTGCAAAAGACCTTTAAGATCATAGAGTCCAACCGCTAACCCAGCACTGCCAGGTCCACCACTAAACCATGTCCCTGAGCACATCTATAGTGCTATATGTAAAGCACAGACATAAGCCCCATTTTTCCAGGTTTGCTGAATGAGTGCTTTAATCCTTGCGAAGGCATGCATGCTCAACTTGAATTCTCTCCTATTTGCCCACTCACCCTCCTCCCTTAGTCTCCTTACCCAGTTAAATGAATCTTTCCAATCTGTGTTAGGAAGAACTCCAAATTATTCTTCTGCTCTTTCTTCATCAAAGGTAGAATGGTGCAAGTTGGTTTCAAAGTTCTCCTCAAGATAGCCTAGTCAAGTAGAGTCCATAAATCACTGGTGTAAGGCAACACTACATTGTGTCTGAATTTTTCTCTATAAATCTCAAATCACTTCTGTTACTGTGCCAAGAGTTCTATGCTAAATGCTAGAATGTACACCATTTTAACAGGGAAGAGGAAGGGTAGCACAATACTCTTCCAGCAACCCAAGAAGTTGCATACTGGTAAAGCAGAACCCATGTAGTATCATAAAAGTCTACCAAAACACAAATCTCCCTTTCCCAAGCAGATTGTTAAGGAGAATCAAAAGCTGCACTTCAAGAACTGCAAGATCACCCTCTCAAGCCTCCCACATGTGTAAACGCCACACACAGCTTAGGCCCTTACTCCCAGGAGCAGTCCTTTCTAGTCTGAAGCATCATAGACAATTTCCCAGCAACAGCTATTAAATCAGAAAAAAGCAGCCTTGAACCCCTGACCCAAGTTGTATCTTCTCAATTTGATCCCACAGTCTTTAAATGGGAGAAGGAAGAGAAAACCAGAATTTTATCAAATCCAGCTGATGAATCTTTAGTCACTTGCCTTGGAGTCCAGAATCGCACAATGACTTTAACATCAAGTGTACAATCTTTTCACAGAGAAAAATATCTGCCTAATCTAAAAGCTCTGCTCCAATTGTCCCTTCCAGTCACTTTCAAAGCATAAATAAGACTCGTATAACATCATAAACATACACTGGGTTAGAACTCCGAAGCACTGCATAAACTTGATTTACAAGTAACTACAATTCTTCTTAGGACTCTTGCAGGACACAGATCAAATAAAAAAAAAACATCAGTCCTTGAGACATGAGGGACAGGCACAAGACCACAGCACTGATCTTGTGAAGCAAGTGCGTCCTCACGTACCTCATGTTCTACATCCTTTACTATGGAGCTAATTCCATGAAGATCAATTCTTACAGGGTGAGGAGAAAGAAATAATGATCTGATCATTAGGGCCATGGAGTTTCTGAAGAAAAATAAAGCTTCTGTTGTCCCAGACTACCTGGTCTAGGAGAAGAGGGGTAAACATCACTACCAGCCACCACCTTCTAAGACAAGAACCTTTACGTATTACACAATTCAGAGAGCTGACTATCAGCTATCTGAAATGCCTGGCAATGAATAAAGCAACAATGTGAATGTCTGGATGGGGAAGTGTAACTGTGCTGGGATTATTTTTTTTCAAAAAACCCAATCCAACAAAACAAACAATCACACCAAAAACCTCACCAAAAAGCATCAAGAAAATGTTAAAACTTAGACAGACTCAAAAGTACTGAAAGGCAAAAGTGTTCTCAGAACCGGGGAGAAAACAAATCAAACCAGTATTCCCTAGTTCTCTGACGCTCAATGTCCTTCCCGCAGCAGCACGTCAATACACTATCATAATGACACAATAAAATACACCACCTGTAAAAGAGCATGTGGAGCAATCTCTACTACAACAGCGTTCTCTGGAATATGCTTCAGACCTTCGTGGAACAGCACTGGATTCACTAGGTTGTTCACGTGATACTCTGCGGAGGAATTCCTAGCCAGATCACTCTGCCACTGAGATTCAGGGATAGACGTACTGATCCATCGTGCAGAACGAGGTTTAGGGTGTGGAATAACCTTCAGACAGACATGGAAGAGAGACAGGAGGAAGAGTTACATGTCATAGATAACAATAAGACAGGCAAAAGCAAGCAGCTTCTCCTCTCTGCAGGTCATTTTTCTCAGCTTGATTGCTCAGGACATGCTTCTGCTTGAGGCCATAGGACCTCAGCCGTTAGGTCTCACAGAAGTTTACATGCTTCTCAAGAAATCTCCTTCTGCTCCTAAAGAAAGGAACATCCCTCAAGTTCCTCATCACCTGTACGTAAATCCAGTTTGGCAATATTACCTTTCTCAGGGCACTGAGCAGTGCTGGTGCAATAGATGCCATGTAGTAGGAATGAAACGCGACTCCAGCAGTGCGCACCTCCTTTGCAAACACACCGTCTTTCTTCAGTTTGGCTACAAACTCATTCACAGAGTCCTAAGAGGAGGAATACAAGTAAACTAAGAATAACAGCTTGCAACACATTTGGCATCTGTATGAGTCATTGCAGAATCATTGTACTCCCCCCCGACCTTCATCACTTGCTACTTAGAGGGAGCCAGAAATGAGGTTATTGCTCTTCCCAGTCTTACAACTTATCATTGATTATGCCCATGGCTATATGACTATTCAGCATAAGTGATCTTTTATACTACTAGCTTACTGAGGCACTGACACCATCTCCTCTCACAGAACATTTGAGCATTTAAATTTACGCAAAGCATCATATTCCCTCCCACCGCTGTAATCCCGCTCCCCTTTGAAAGCACATGTGTTTTAACTCTGCTTCAGACTTTCTTCAGACCAGAACTTCAAGGGTCCCAATCACAACTTTGGTATGCACTGTATCAGTTCCTTGCTCACCAGAGGCCCCGAAACAGTGACGGTATCTTCAGAATTGTGACAGGCTGGTACCACATTTGGGGGACAGCACTGCTTACATTCTTCCCATGTCAGACCTGTAGAAAGAAAACCTCAGGACAACACAAATGCTCCTAGCGGTAAGCCTCATAAGGGGAGGCAACCTTAACTGCACAATCACTGGGCATAATTCAGCCTTTTTTTAAAAACTGGGAAGGATTCTCAAGAGAAACACAGACATCCTCCCTTTCCCCAAGTGCTTCTGCAAAAGCTAAGGATATTTATCTCAAGGCTTTAACATGACATTTACCGCTGTAATAGCGAGCACAAGAACTGAAGACTGAATTATTGTACCAGTCCATTAAAGGACAGGGTGGGGGGAATTCACACACGTTCAAAGAAGTTAAAGAATTGGTTGTTTTCTCTCATCTCGTCCTTAGCAATCTGAGCTAAAGCAGGAGAGAGAACATTTGAGCTTCCTCCTAAGTGCTATTAGGCCCAAGTTAGTCCTAATGGCATTAACTTCCACTAGCCACTTTCATTATTCTTGCAGACAATGAGAAATCTCTTTAAAATTATTTAAATATGTATGTGTGTGTGTTTATATATATATTGAAGTTTATACCACTGTATCAACTTCAATATTCAATAACCTGTTCTACATCACAAGAAAAAGAAGACGCAACAGTAGCCAAACTTTTACAGACAAGATTGTCTCGAGTAATACATTTCAGGTCCCAATTTTATCCCAATACCATACAATAGAGATCAGATGTACTTTCCTGTGTCACTCTTTTGGTAAGAGTATACATACCAACAGCAGCCATTCCTCCTGGGGGCAATTTGGCCTCTTTTACACATCGTCCTCGCCAATAAGCTGCAAGAATGGCTTCTTCATGACTTAAAGAGTTATCTGCATAGCCACAAGCTAGTTCCCCCACTGAGTGGCCCAAAATCCCATCAGGTTGCAGACCTGCAGCTTTCAGCATATCAATCTGGGCAATCTGCAAGAAAAAGCGCGATTAGTGATTCCACACCAGAGTAAAGTACATGTGAGGCCTCAAAGGCACACAGCAATAGTGAGTACATTAAAAAATTACTTCTTGGTATAGGCATTATTCCTGGCCTTGATGCTTCGCCCCCCATCCATTACAACTGCAGCTTCACCCTTCATTTCAAACCAGTCCCAAGGTTCGTTACTTGACTCCAGTATTGTCTGGGCTATGTAGCTTTCCACTATGGAAGTATTTTCAACAACAGGAGGTTGCCAAGAGTATTTCTGTAAGAAGTGAGAGGCAAGACCAATTTTCCAGATCACTTGAAGAGCTCTGCCTCTAGTTTACTAGAATCACAGAAGAGAATCACAGAATGCAGTGGGTTGGAAGGGACCGTTAAAGCTCATCTAGCCAAACCCCCCTGCAGTGAGCAGGGACATCTTTAATTAGATTAGGTCGCTCAGAGCCCCAGCCAGCCTGACTTTGAACGCCTCCAGGGATGGGGCCTCTACCACCAATCTGGGCAACCTCCTATTGCCTCACCATCCTCAGAGTAAAGAGCTTCTTCCTAATGTCTAATGTAAATCTACCGTGCTCTAGTTTAAAACCACTGCACCTCATCCTGTTGCTACACACCCTTGTAAACAGTCCCTCCCCCGCTTTTTTGTAGGCTCCAGCTCTCTGATCATTTCTGTAGTCTCCTCCGGAACTGCTCCAACAGGTCCATGTCCTTCTTGCACTGGGGGCTCCAGAGCAGGATGCAGTACTGCAGGTGAGGTCTCACCAGAGCAGAGTAGAGGGGCAGAATCACCTCTCTTGATCTGCTGGCCACACTGCTTTTGATGTGGCGACTGGCCTTCTGGGTTGCGAGCGTCCACTGTTGGCTCATATCCAGCTTTACATCCCCCAGTACCACCAAGTCATTTTCTTCAGGGCAGCTCCCAATTACATCATCCCCAGCCTGTATTGATAACAAAATTGCCCGACCAAGGTGTGGGATCTTGCACTTGGCCTTGTGGAACTTCATGAGGTTCACACGTGCCCACTTCTCCAGGTCCCTCTGGATGACACCCCACCCACCTGGCACATCAACCACACCACTCAACTTGGTGTCATCTGCAGACTTGCTGAGGGTGCCCTTGATCTCACTGTCCGTATCACTGATGAAGATATTAAAGAGCATTGGTCCCAGTACAGACCCCCGAGGGACACCACTTGTCACCCATCTCCATCCAGACACTGAGCTGTTGATCACTACCCTCTAGATACGACCATCCAGCCAATTTCTTATCCACCCAATAGCCTACCCAAAGCCGTATCTCTCCAACTCAGAGAGAAGAATGTTGTGGAGGACTGTGCCAAAGGCCTTGCAGAACTTGTTAAGAAACAATGAATCCTACACTGACACTCAGAGACTTCATTTAGCATCATCTACTTCATTTGCAGGATGAATTTTAGAAGGCATTAAATGGAACCACGTTTCTTCGTACAGAAGTTTACATAAAACTGAAAGATATTCTTTAGCCTCTTAAAAGAAGAGATTGCCTCATATGTACAAACACAAATCAGTTTAGATCAATATTGGTTCAAGCATCTCACAAGGGCAGAGCCCAAAGTATCAAGGGAGCCACACACTGCATCCTATCAGAGGGATATTTCTAACAGCTGCCATTTGCTGATTACCAGCCAAACAGACACACTAGCAGAACATGCTTATGTGGACTGAGCCCATTACCCCTTCACCAGTCATTTGAGTCTTACTTGAATAGCAGCTAGTCCAACGAATGCATGGACAGTGTCATCAAAAGTGTTCTCGTCTGCTTGCAGAAGCAGGTCTGAGACCTTTAGGCCTGTGTTCTTCAAAGCCTCATCCGAGCGCAATATAGACTGGTGAAACAAATCCAGCTTCATAAGGCTCAGGCCCATACCTTTCCACTGCGTTCCCATGCCTGCAGGACAGGCAAGGAGTGAGCTTTAGTAATGCTCTATAAAAGGAGTAGATATCACACACTTGCTCTTGCAGTGAAAGAATTCCAAAAGCAAAAACATCATACATTTCTAACATCCTCTAAATTAGACAGTGCTTTTAATTTTTCTGGACTTCATCATCAGAAGATAGCAAAGTTAGAAGTATTAGGTAACATACAGGAAACATGAGTCTCCTAGACATATCACAGTGCTGCAAGATATTTACTCATGCTAGAGTGGAAAACAACATTAGAGCATAGAATCCAATTGCTTAAACCCCAGCTCTACAGAGGAATGCAGAAGCCTGGACCCACTGCTGCACACCTACCTGAGCAGATGTACCAGAGCGGTCTACCAGATGCTTGAACTTGCTGAACCTCTTTTATGTCACTCTCCGTGCCAACTAGTGTGTAGCCCCTGTAAGGCATGGATGAAACTGGAATTGCAGAGATATCACTGAGCAGGCTTACAAATGGGCTACACCCGCTGTGTTTTCTGCTCTCTTGAATTAGTATTTCCACAGCTTCCTGGGTTCTGCCACAAATTTGAACCAGTCGTGGCATGTTACAAGTCTCCAGAGGTTGGTGTTTGTTCTCATTTGGCCTCAGAATGACATGAGCATTAGCACCTCCAAAGCCAAAAGAGTTGATACAGGCAAGGCCACCTTTCACTGGCGTTGGTTTACAAACTACCTCCAAAGAGCCATCTTGTAAGGCAGGAATATCTGGATTTGGGGTATTGAAATGAAGATTTGGAGCCCACAGCCCATGTTCCAGAGACAGTACAACCTGGAAGAAAAAACAGTGTTGTGTGCTCCACATTTTCTTGTAACAAACACTCTTTTGTTGTTATTGCCTTACTATAAATGTTTGAAGTCAGATAGTTTCAAGATCTATTTTCCTAATTGACATCTCACATTAGAGCACTTTATGGAATTCCAAAACAAAACATTTACAGGAACTGTAGACTTCCCCAAGACATTCACTAAGAGACAGTGGGCTTGGTGTAGTTTCTAGCTTGGTCTCAAAGCCAAAGGTCTGCCATTCTGATTAACTTCCAAATCTTAAAATATCAAGCGCTGCTCAACTTTCAAAGAACCGAGAATGGAGACAAAGCTTCAGCTGCTTTCAGGATGCTGGATCTGGAAATGAGACCTAACACAACTTGATAAATGCATACCAAAAAGACATTCTAGCAGGCATCATGGGTACTATGTGCTCCTGCCTGCAGCTGTAAGTTCCAATGCAAAGCTAAGTGAGAAAACTGATGAAAAAGAGAGAAAACACGGTGTCAGACAAGTCCTCAAAAAGCAATGGTGGCTCTGTCTCTGCAGTTCTCCACCCTCTAAGAAAGACAGTACCTCAAAGTTATGATCCTATCCAGACAGGATACAGCAGAATTGCACTAAACAAAGTGTTTATAAGGTTTATTTTCAACTCAGTCATCGTTCTTTCTATGAAGGTGTCAGTCTGAGAGATAGAGGTGCTGAAAATAAAAGTAAACTTTGCTTTGCAGAGTGACAGACACTGCCATCTTCATGAATTATTTTCGGATGAGGCTATTCACAGCAAGTTGTATGTATTAACATCACAATAACCACTTTAAAGAGCCCCTAAAATTCTAGCAGTAACAGTGTACGTGCCTCTAAGGCTGTCAGTAATAGGCTTACAATCATGAACAGTTGCTAGCTCTCTGCTAAGCAGTTTAGTAGCCAGAGCCCATAGATGATTGTCTGCCTACAGCATTAGTTAGTAGCCTGGTTGCTAAGACAACCAGTTATTCAAGCTGGTAGCTTCATCCCAGAGAACTCGCCTGGCTTCTTGCCGACATAAGAGAGTGGAGGAAGAGAGGATATATCCCTGACAAACAGCCAGAAGGACCAGCAACTGCTTTGGCACTGAAAGCCTACAATGCCTCTTATCTTTGGTCATTGCCAACTACTCCAAACATTTAAATCCCCCTACCTGCACACTCCTCGAACCCAAATAACTCACAGCAGAGTTCTGTTGGAAGGTCCAGTGTAAGGATAATCAATAATGTGATTCCAAAGACTTTATTCTGAGCAGAGTTATGCTCCTGCAGAATTCAGCAGAAAGGGGAAACTAAAGTGTGTGTGTATGCACACACTTGTGTATGCACACAGCAGAGGGCCACCTGGCCATTTTCAGCTTGTGGAATAGCCATCTGAGCTTTTACAAGTATTTGCATGTGAAGCAAGAAGTAGGTAATTAATGAGAATCTCCTGAGTTCTTCTAATTCCCAGTGAACATCTTAGCCTGGATCAGTGCAAATTTTCCTTAAACATTTAAATCCCCACTTCCCTCCTGTGTTTCTCCCACCCAGTTTTTATTCTCAAGACACCTGTTACCTTGGCTAATGCAGCAAGCCCAGAGGCAGGCTCTGGATGACCCATATTTGACTTGGTTGATCCAATCAACAGGGGCTGTCTCTCACATTGACAGAAGACCTTCACAATACCATTAACTTCCTGAGGATCTCCAACCTAGTAGGAAGAGAATCAGAATAGCTATTAGCTAGCACTTCCAAAATACACTACAAGAGAAATCTGAAGGATCACTGAATGTTAGTGGTCGGAAGGGACTTCAAAAGATCATCTAGTCCAACACCCCTGCCAAAGCAGGATCACCTAGAGTAGGTCACACTGTTGGGGCAAAACCCAAAAAGTGGTGAAGCAGTACATATTCTAGTAACTGGCAGAAGGGAGCAATACAGTTCATTCTGGGGAAAAAAAAAAAAAGAGAATAATTTGATGAAAAATTATGGCAGTGATTCAAGAGAAGAATATCAGGGAGAAAAAAAAAAACCACAAACCCCCACACTCCAAACCCAAAGGGGCCATGCTGACCTTGGTGCCTGTACCATGAGCTTCAACATACTCCACTTCTGCAGGCTTGATACCACATTCACTGTACAAATTTCTGACCAACTGCTGCTGCATGTCTCCAGATGGGAATGTCACACCTAAGATCAAAATTGCCATCAATTCCTCTCTCCTATCAGATGCTTTCTGTTCTGAATTTAGCACTCTTTCAACTGCTTAGAGCAACCATGTCCAAAAAAGCCAGAGAAACTTTTTCAGGATTTACACAAATGTCCTTAGCACCAAACACAATTAAGTCTCTTACGCTCTTTGGAAGCAGAAGAACCAGAAATGGACCCAAAGCAATGAGCTAGACTAATGTGGAAAGATACTTGTTAACAGAATACTACGAGATGTCTAGATCAAGGAGAACGTGTGAAAGTTGGTATCTCCATAACTGGAGAGTGGGAGAAGTGGGACAACAGTAGGGAA
>NW_009724505.1:34558-44240 GCF_000703405.1 Apaloderma vittatum
CCCAAGGCAGACGAAACTAGCAATAGCGCATTCCTGTTACTTTGTACATTGGAAACCACCACTTCTCTCTTCAACTGCTTTACAACACCAGGTCCTGCACGTTGCGTTACCAAAACAGAAAATCCCCAAACAATAAAAAAACTTCACACATCCAAAGAATCCCACATCAGCTTGGTTTTGATCTCAAAGACTAGACTGAACAGTTCTGTAGGTATTTCACTTTTCAGAGCCTCGGGGCCTACCTTGATCCTTAAAGCCATCAGTGTTACTTCCAGCATTGACTATTGTGGCATAGATCCGCTTAGCCATAGATCTCTTGGTCAAAAGAACAACCACAACAGCTTCAGAGCGACAATATCCATTTCCTGAAAGCAGAGAGAGAAGAATGAGTTGCTAATTCTGCCCTGCTTTGAAAAATGTTGAAAACCACCACACAGTAAGGTTGAACCATTCCTGAGCTACTGCTTACAACAGACCACTTTGAGAGTATGATGTATCAAAAAAAAAGAAAAAAAAGTCCTAGAAAGGCTCACTGCTCATTACAAACAATAATATAAAGTTTCCATCAAAAGGCAACTATATTTTCTCTCTGCAATGGCGGAGGAATAAACCACAGTTTCTTCCCGAGCATGCTACACAGATCAGGTCCAGGTATGTCCCAGGGTACGCACCTAGCAACACCTATGACGCCAGCTCTTTGCTGCATTACAAGAGTTGCTGTTCAGAGAGCGCACAATAAAGTCTCACACAACCTGACAATCCTTTGTACTAATGTCTTACCTGAAGCATCAAAAGATTTGCAGGCGCCATCAGGACTAAGCATACCCAGTTTCATGAACTGCACAGAAGTGTTGGGTTTCAGCAAAAGGTTGGCCCCTCCTACTAGGGCTGCACTGCACCGTCCATGACGGATTGCTTTATAAGCATTTTCCAGAGCAACGAGACTAGAGGAGCAGGCTGTATCAATAGTTAAACTTGGTCCTTAGGGAAAAAAAGAAAAAAGAAAAAGAAAAACCAAAAAAGATGGGGTTTACTGCATTTTTTTTTCCCCAGTAGAGTTGCTGTCCAAAGACTCCAGGATGGGATCACAGGCGAAACATATTCAAACAAATGTTAAGTAAGAGTTGCTTCAGAACATAACAGGAAATCCTGACACAACAGGAGACAAGAATCGCCATCTATGCCTGCTTACCAGGTAACAAGGGATGAGAAAGGTGGAAACATGTTTTAAAAGGCTTGGGTTTAAGGTGTGGGTTGTTTGCTTTTTTAAAATTCTATCTTTATCTAAATTAAAAAGAGATAGTGCAACTTCACCAGCAGGTCTCACCTACTTCCCCATTCTCACCAATAAAAGTCCCGCCCCCTCCCTGGTGCTACCCTTGCCATTACCTCTGCTGTGTTTGCTCTTCAGAGCAAACTCTACCCCCTCCATTCTCCTCAGTGCCACACATGGTTCAAGTCATGTCTATAACTTCAATCACATCATTGTGGTGGCTCTTCCACTTCTTCCACTATACTGTTCCAGTCAGTTTGTCTCTGAGGTAGCTGACATCTACATAGCTTGATACCAAATAACAGTCTAAAGGCCAGAAAAGACCTAGGCCTTTTATAAAGGCCTCCTGACATCACCTTTCAAATGAACGCCAGCTAGGCTTATCAGCAGCAATTGTGTTAAAGTCTTACAATGAGCCTTATCACACAGTTACAACACATTTTCTGCTTGTTATATGCCTCCTTACAATAGTTGCATGCTACTTTCTCAGTCCAATAGGCGCTTATGTTACATCACCACATCGACTCCACTCCTCTATAGAAACTAGGGCACAATCATGCTTAAATTTTAATTGCTGATCAGCATTGATAGGTTTGGAACACTCACCTGTTAGGTCATAGAAGTAGGAAATCCTGTTGGCAAGCATGGCACGTTGGGTGCCAGTCATACTGTATCCCAAAAGCTGTTCTGGATCTTGGCTAAAGGCTTCAGCAGCTTCTGACCCACTGACACCAATCCATACACCTGTGTCTGTGCCACGGAGCGTGGCTGGATTGATACCTATGGAGATATTGGAAGGTAGATCACAGTAGACCAACTTATAATGAAGGGCAAGCTGGGGAGATATCAGGTATGCTGGAAACAGTTCATGAAATACTACTTACTGTCCCTTTCTGGCACATCTGCAGAATTGTTCCCCCACCTATAGTTACCTTTTATCTGTTTCAGTTGCAGACCTTACAAGTCTTATTGCAGTTCATCAGAACTTTCTGTTTTGGTGAGAACACACTGTGCCCAGATGCAGCTTTTCAGCCTCACTGAGCATTGTTACAGTCTTGGGTAAAAAAAAGTGTATGGACTATGAAAGACATAAATGCTGAGCAGATAAACTAACAGTTGACTTCCAGTGCAGAGAAAAGGAGCAGACTGATGGGGAGAAAAATCACAGCACTTGGAACGTCATGTGAGCACATGAATATCTACCCCTAGCCCACATGTTCATGTTCAGACATGAAATTGATTAACACTAGGAATAAACTTTTCGGCTCAAGACAGCAGCAGTGATGGAAGACACACTTCCTGGGCAAATCTTCCATAGAAGGAGATCAAATGTCACAAATTTTCCATTAACCTGGCCAACAGACAGGAATACATCAGACCATCTGCCATTCTTTTAGACCAAGGATGAGAATTCTAACCAAGACGTGTTCCTTTTGCACTACAAATACGCCTTTAACGAAGGGATCTGTCATGGAATATCAGAGTAGAGCAGAACATACAAAACCTCTAGAACTGTTTAAGTGCTTCCGTCGTACCGGTTCTGTACCATGATGCAGGTAGAGATCTGCTGGCAGTCAGTACAGATTTTCTAGTTTGAGTTCCGGAGAAAACAGCTTTGTTCTAACTCCCATACCACTTCTTTGGTCTCCACTTTAATGCTATGGCTCTCTCTCGTTTAGAGATCTCGTCACAGAGCTGCTTGTCTGCAGCTGCTGCGCAGAGACAATACAGCACAATTCTCCCTCTTCAGTCATTCAGCTGCTTACCTCCATCCAAAATAGCTTCATAAGAAACTTCCAACAGCAAGCGAAGTTGAGGATCCATTGTTTGAGCTTGTTTGGGGTGAACCCCAAAAAAGGATGCATCAAATTTGCTTATGTCCTTGAGCTTTCCATTTCTCTTGGGCAGTCCATAAATTCCTGAGAAGAAAAATTCAACACTGAGTCACAGAAGACATCCATTTTGAAGGAGCTACCAGCTGAGACAAAGTACAGAACGACCACAGCTGATTCTCCATTACACATGAAACCTCACTCCCCTGTTGCAGTACCCACAGTGCTGCATGAATATCTACCTACCCATCTCTCCGAATCTCATTTGGAAATGAGAACACTGCTTTAAGAAAAACAATTGTCATTTTTAAGACTCTCATGGATATGGCAGCAAAAGACATCTATCTAGTTTAAGCACTTTTGCTTTGGAAACTTGTACCAAGCACATAAACAGAGTCCAAATCAGTGGTTCCAGTCAGTCACCGGTTAGAAGAAAAACAAACTTTTAACTTCTGCAAATCACTACTTTAAATTGGATAGACATGTGCCAAACACTTCAGAAAGACAACCAAACAGAAAAGACCATTGTAAAAAGCCACAAAGCACAGGACTGGAGTCACCATGCTACTTCTGGACAGAACCAGGGGGAATGGTTTCAAGTTGCAACAGGGCAAGCTTAGGCTGGACATTAGGAAGAAATTCTTCACATTACGAAGAAATTCTTCACAGAAAGAGTGGTCAGACACTGGAACAGACTGCCTAGGGAGGGGGTTGAGTCGCCATCCCTGGATGTGTTCAAGTGTCGTTTAGATGTGGTGTTGGGTGATATGGTTTAGGGGTGACCTTGTAGTGCAGGGTTAAGGGTTGGACTCGATGATCCCAAGGGTCTTTTTCCAACCTGAATTGTTCTATGATTCCATGACTCATGAAAATGTCAGAGCCACCTTATTGCCACAGTTATCAACAGCAAGTATGGGATTCATGTTGCCTAGTTGCTCTGTCAGAGTGTTGTTTTATTTGGAAGCAAGCTAGGCATTATTTATAAGCTACTACTGCATGGGGAATGACATTATAAAATGGATTGCAAGAGGCCTTCACAGAAGTGTTCTATTGCTGAATTTCTTGATGACAGATCAGAATTAAATTCAGAAGCTCTAGCAGGGATTGCACCTGATAAATCCTTTCCTTTCATAGGATAATTCCTCTAAAACACTCAGAACTCAGGGCTCCAAAAGGAGACACAATAAGCACTCACCTGGTTTCCACCGCCGATCATCCTCTGTGACCATATCAACTCCATTAAGTAGGTTCTCCCAAAACTCTTGCAAGTTGTCCGATTCTGGCAGCCTTCCTGCTATGCCTGTAATGACCACGTCCTCCATCTCTTTAACTTCTCCCTGTTGCTGAAATCCACAAAGCAGTAAGACTAGTAAGATTTCACAGAAAAAGAGAGTATGTGTCTCTTGTCTTCCAGATATATTGTGATAAACAAGTGTATTTGCAGGAGAAACACCCACACAGGAATTGCCCATGGAGTCTATCAAGAAAAGATGTCCCATCTAATCAAATGGACCGTAAGATCGATGGGGTCAATGAGGATGAGAACTGATCCTGAAGGAGTGTCGGGCTCTGAGAACCACCAGTTTCTGCAGGACAACTAGAAAATGAACAGGTTAGCTCTACTAAATGCAGAGCCTCTGTGAAGTCAGCAGAGAAGAAAGATTAACATGCTGGAGCAGAGGTGGGTGGAGAAATTATGAAATACATATAGTAAAATACATAATTACAAGGCAAACCTAACAAGCAGCAAAACAAGTTCTACAATCATTCCAAAGTTAAATGCTAACTTAAGAATCAATAATCAGAAAGTTTGTTGGAGGGGGAGAAAAAAAACCAACAAAGTCAGACAAATCAAACACACCCACACACAAAACACCCCCCAAAACACACACACAAGAGAAAAAGCACATAAAAGCACAAAAATTACAGTACAACAAGAAGCAGGCTTTACATATGAAGTGTTTCCCAATCAGACCCTGCACTGCCACATGTTTAGAGGACTGGGAAACAGAGTACATGTGATAAAAGAGTGCTCCTTTAAAATAAGAGTTGGCAGAACAGATCTGGATTCCCAATGGGATGAAAAACCTTAGCTCTTGTCCCAAGAAATATGCATTCTAAGACCCCAACCTCAAACACCACAAAAGAGCATCATGCTGCATAATGCAGTATGGCAACCTGTCTATACATCACCAAATGACAGCTCACATATTACAGTTAACACACTCGTTTTCTAATACACTAAAAATACATTAACAAATAAAATAAGCTGAGAGAAGGCAAGTTAACCAGCCAGTTAAGTTCAAATTATAGTCTGTAGATCCTAAGTAGGCAAGTTAAAGGAGGGGGGACAAAACATATACATACACATACATATAAAAGTAACATATATATATGTACATATATAAAAATAAATAAAAGAGGTAGTAAGCATTCACAGTACTTCCTTAAATAATCCTGCTATTAAGCAGACAGACAATATTCTTCGGACTTAGCGTGTGGGAATTTTAACAAGTAAAAACCACAAAGAAAACTGGGTATTCAGATAGTCTGCCTCAATAACTTTGAAGGAAAGACTTTGCTACGGAAGACCTAAAGTCTGACTTCCATCACAGATGATACTCTATAGTGTGACCTTCCTGAAGCGTCGCTGGCGCTCGATCATAGGCTAATGTGACATCAAGGTCCAATCCACAGGGAATAAGGTTAAGAAGATATAACAGGAGTGGAGAAAGGAACTGGCGCCAATAAGTCATAGAATCATAGAATGGCCTAGGTTGGAAGGGACCTCAGAGACCATCTAGCCCAACCTCCCTGCGATGGGCAGGGACTCCCTGAACTCGACCAGGTTGCTCACGGCCTCATCCAGCCTGGCCTTGAACATCTCCAGGAAGAGGGCAGCCACAACTTCTCTGGATCATTTATTCCAGAGCCTTGAAAACAGCACTAGCGGGTACTCTCAGATGAGCACTTCATAGCTGTTTTTCCAGCCCCAAGATATTTCACTTAAGCATGGTTTTGAAGCCCCTTTCAGCAGTTCCTGATGCTTTTAAGCAAGGCACAGGCCTCTCTTTCATTCCCACGCTGCTCAGCCATAACGTTTTGCTGTGGCTGAAAGAGGCTGCGCAGAGGAAAAGCCAAGCCCTCTGGTTAGCTGAGGTGCACCCCAGCCAGAACACACCAGCACAGAGGCTCCTTGATTTCTTTTACCCTTCTTTTCTTCAGCAGTTATCTGGATTCAGATCTGTGCAGTAACTGTGGAATTATGCAACGTGAAACACCGAAGCAGGAGAGATGATTACCTCATCCAGTCCATCCCTCCTGGGATCAGAAACAGAAGTGCTCCCGAAAGGATATCTTGGATTTCTCAGTCCTATGCTAAACACGCAGAGAACAGAAGATTCATTCCATTCTGGTTGTTCATTTAAAAAAGAAAACACTATGGGCCAAACGCACAAGGCCCGTACTAAGGCATCATTCCCTAAAACTGAAGTTGGTAGCAACAGGCCTCAGTAATAGGGCTCTCAGTTTTCCCATCCACATAAGTCTGGTAAGTCAGTTTTATTAATGGCATCACCACTGTACCTGCGAAATCCAACCAGGGGCCACAACTCTGCTGTACTTGCAGCAGTTCTGTGCTAAGAACGGTTCTCAGGCAAGAAGCTTATAATCTAAGCATAAGACAAGTGACATACAAGATATTGTGACTATGATTCAATTTTAAGCCTCAGCTCTTTGGGCGATGATCTCCAGGGAGAGAAATATAATTTGCATTTCAGGAGACTGAGCCATCACTTCTGGGGTTCCTTCCCAACCCACCTCTTCCCCTGAAGTATCAGAAAAACTCCATCCAGATATGGCCAATCCTGACCAAATGTTCATCTGAGACAGGGAAGTAATGCAATTTATCAGCAAAGCATTTTTTGCCAACATCTTGTGAATGCAGTTGAGCAAGACTGTGTCAAAGGTACAGAAAAAGATGCCGCAGTAATCAAAATGCAGAATAACAATGGCCAAGAAGTTAATTTTAGCCGGGTGAACGGGTAAGAAGAGCCACAAATTAAGGATTTTTATATATACAAATCTGGAAAGATTTAGACTTGATACGAAGAGCTCCAAATGCCTACATCTAAGGAAACATATAAATAATGTTTTCAGCAGCTGACAGGAGAGATGATTTGCTGTGAAAAATGAGAGCAGGAAGAGGAAAAATCATGACTATTAAGTCACTCTTGACTAAACAGTGATTAAAGTAGAAGTTATGGCTACCAATAATGTTTTTGGTCTTCCTTGACCTTTTTTGAGTTGATTGACTTTATCTTCAAATAGCTTATTGTATTCTTTTACTATACTGGAGACTGATTTTTTTTTTTCTGTAGAGCATTTTTAAACTATACACAGTACACTGACATATTTTTAAGTATAGGATACAGCACAGATCAAGAAAGAAAACTGCTTCTACAGCTTTTTAAAAGGAGATTAGACTACAGCGAGTACACAGAAGAGGTTGTCCCTACTACATTTGATGAGCAAGGTGATCAAAAGCACCAGGTCAAAAAAAGGAGACAAAGAAGATAAAAAGGAATGAGCAGGGTTATCTGACTTCTTAAGGCTGTATTTTGCTATATCCAACCAGACATCTAACATCCTTTTTCCTCTATTTACCCCACAGTTTTGCTTGAATTGAATACTGTGAATTCCTCCCTGAAAAGCTTGTATTTTTAACTGAGGGGAGAAGAGGGGAGAAACAAACACTTCCAACTTCCCCCCTCCATCATAGCAGTCCAATTAGACACCTCAGTTAAGCATAAACTACCACCTCACTGGATTTACACAATATTTTTTGGCAATGATATTGCACTGCTGACTCATTCAGTTTGTAACTGGTAATAACCAACAATCCCTTCTGGTATTATTGACTAGTAGCAGCTTTCATCACTTTATACCTGTGCTCTGGTTATGTCCCTCCCACATTAGCCATTTGGCAAGGTTGGTTTATTTATCCAGTTATTTATGCCAGTTCCTTCCTCCAGTCGTATCTTCTTAACCTTAGTCTCTATGTATTGGACATTGGTGTCACATTAGCCCAGTTACTATTATCAAAGTTACTCTTAAGTTGAAATACCATTCTCCATCACATACGAAACATTTGTTTTTCAGTACATCACTAATTCAGCACCAAAATTAATCAAGAGGAAAAGTAGTTAGCATTGCTTTCCACCACCTCTGGAAGCTGTACAACTTTTCTTTTTTATAATCATTTTATCTATTGTTTCTCTACAAAAATGTATCTGTGTCCATTAAGCTTGTAAGCTTCTGGAGGGAGAAGGAAAAAGACAAGAAAAATAAAAAAGCGAGGGCAAAACTTGTTTCTTCTCCCACTCATACCTTATTTGCCAACTGCTGAAGAGAACGCTTTGATTCTGCTGTACCTATGTCCACTTCAGGTTCAGTAAAGAAAGGAGAGGAAGGGCAATCTGTCGGCAAAGAACGACAAATAAACCCCACATTTTGCAGTTTTCTTTCTTAGACAGGAGCACAATATTTATTTCACTGTTATTCTGATGGCTGTCCTCACAGTGGGAGAGAATTCTCAAAGGCAGCTCTGCTGGCTGTTTCTAGGCAGTCGAAAGCTTGGATCTTTTTTGAAGTTCCCATTATTGTAAAATGAAACATTCATGACTCCTCCACAACTTTCTTCAGCACAGATATTGACAAAAGGAGTGCTTGCTTAGTTTTTCAGTATGACTACATCATAACTCAGTTTTCCTAATCTCTGATTATCGCGTCCAAAATCTGTAATTAAAATGCTATTACATAAGAACTTCACTTGTAAAGAGCTATAATGCCCGCCTCGCAAGAAAAACTTTACAAAACAGAGGCAAACATGGGCTACCATCAGTCTGTGTGGCACAGCTTCAACTTAACAAAGACCTTTTAACTGTCTTTCTGTTTCAAGGCTGCATTTGTCCCACTGACCACAAGACAAACGAAAAATGGCAGTGTGCCTCCCTCCTTAAAACGCACCCCTTAGCAGGAAACACATCTGGTTCAGAGCTGGTGTTTGACAAAAGCAGGTTAGATTTTGCTCATGGAGTCAACACAGCTCTTGATTCCCAAGTGGTCAGAACTGATCTGTACAAAAATTTAAGTCTCCGGCATCACTGTACCACATTTGTAAAATACATAACTACCCTCCTTGTAGGGCCCGCATCCTCTGAACTCATCTACTAAAAGTAGCCCTTCACACTATTCGCACCATTATTTTCAGATTTGTTTCAAGAAGCATAGATGCTGCAGGAAAACGTGAACCCTTTGCTCACGTGGCTCTGGCTTCCTTTTGTGTTTTCAGGCAAGGCACGTTCCAGAGCACAAGTTAACACACAGAGCTTGAGCGCTGCTTCTTTGAGTATCAGAATAAAGCTCTCAGCTAGGAAAAGATGCATTCAGCGTCGCAGTGGGCCCTACGCCAGAGAAGGAATGTGGAATAAAAACCCAGTCCGAGCGAAAAAGGTGGAAGACAGAGGATGAACATGACGCTCCCGGCAGAATCTCACCATCGAGCCCCGGCGGGCGC
>NW_009724506.1:0-330 GCF_000703405.1 Apaloderma vittatum
ATATTGTGTCCAGTTCTGGGCCCCTCATTTCCAGAAGTACAAGGAACTGCTTAAAAGGGAGCACAGAACCAGAAAGATGATTTAGGGAGTGGAACACCACACTTATGAGGAAAAGTTGAAGGAGATGAGTATGTGTAGCTTGGAGAAGACTGAGGGGTGACCTCATGAAAATTTATAGATATGTCAAGGGTGAGTGTCGGGAGGATGGAGCCAGGCTCTTTTCAGTGATGCCCAATGACAGGACAAGGAGCAATGGATACAAGGTGGAGCACAGAAGGTTCCACAAAAACATTAGAAAAAACTTTTTCACTGTGTAGGTGCCAAAGCCCT
>NW_009724507.1:0-658 GCF_000703405.1 Apaloderma vittatum
GTGACAGTACAGCTGTCCCCAAGGTGATACTATGGCCCTCGTCCTCTCAACCTGTGTCCCCTTCTTGTCCCCACGGTGATGCTACGGCCCTCGCGCCCTCCTCACCCGGCCGTGACAGTGACAATCCCTGTCCCCCTCGTTCCCGTGGTGACGGCGCAACCTGTGTCCCCCCCCTCATTCCCTTCCCTGCTTGCTCCCGTGGTGACACTACAGCCCTCATCCCCTTCTCATCCCACGGTGACACTACAGCCCCTGTCCCCTCCTCTCCTGCCCCCCGTGGTGACAGTACAACCCGTGTCCCCTGCTCCTCCCAGGAGCCCCTGTTGGTATTTTCAAAGGGAAGGTCACAAAAACGACAGACCTCACCTACGCGTAGATAAGCCGGCACTTCTTTATGGCAGCGCTGGGAAGCTTGAAAATCACCCAATGCTTCGAATACATCAACAAAAATTCAATCTATTTTTGCACTCTTTTACAAAATGATAATATATGACCATAAACATGCATACAGCGTCCGCTATTAATTTTGATTGGTTTAGCTGTTATTAATATTCTTACATCAATACAATTATTGGTTATTCTGTTGATTATAACTCCTGATATACAAATGAAGGTGAGATCTACGATGTTTCTATGTCACTCTCACAAAACACAAGAT
>NW_009724507.1:671-943 GCF_000703405.1 Apaloderma vittatum
GGGAAGTGCAGAAATTCCAGGGAGGTAGGGAGGGAAGTACAGAAATTCCAGGGAGGTAGGGAGGGAAGCAGGCACAGAACATCTCCGGGGAGAAAGGGGAAACAAAGATAAAACACTCCCTGTCCCTTTCACAACTTGTACCAGCTCTACTGCTAGTCAAGGCATAAGTAAGATTTTAAGGTTTTATATTCCTTATGTTAATATAAGTCAATTAACTATTTGAATTCAAATGGTGATTGAGTAAAATGATAATTAGTTATTCATTAGCTCCT
>NW_009724508.1:0-119625 GCF_000703405.1 Apaloderma vittatum
AATAATTTAATTATTTAATTTATTTATTTGATTACTGTGAGCAAGCTGAGGAAAGACAAGCGGAAACAGTTGGACTCAGGAGGTGATTTGGCTAAGAACAGTATTAAGCCTCATAAAATGGAGGAACAGGAGGTGTGGCTCACTAATACTTCTTTTAAAGACTTGATGAATAGAGTTCAAGAGTATTTGTAAACCTAGGCGTAAACTAAGGTACTGTCTTTATATGCCTTCAACCCAAAGAACTTGTACTGTGTTCTGAATATGAAATTTCTTATGTGAACATGAGTACATGTGAGTGGCAGAAGCTTTGAGAAATGCTTGCTTCAGGCCTGCTTATCCACATACCAAATTTCTAAGGACTATGATAACATTTTCTCTGCTTTACTTTGGAGCTCAAGTCTTTTTGTCTGAGATCCCCTTCTCTTGCTCTTGAGTTGGTTTTCTGCTCATTTTCTTACTGCTACACTGACATTAGTTCTTGTTGGATGTTATTTACAGGCCTGATCCAAAGTTATTAGTCATCAACATTGCATCTATCTTGCTCAGCTTTAGGTTTTATAAAACCTAAAACATGAATAAGGTTTTCGTTAATACTAAGCTCTTGTTTTAGTGAGTTTTTTATGGTTATCTGACTGTATGTGATAGATACTGGTAACATTTGGTTGTATGCCCTTTAAACAGTTCAAATACTTTTCTATAAGACACAAATGCATAGAGTTTTTGTGAGCTGAAGTTTGATTTCTGATCACTGCTTGTTAGAGGCATCTACCCAGAAAATGCAAGTTTTGTAAGCTGAATTATAAATTTCTTGGGGAGGATGGTAGCATAGAATTATAGAATGAATTGAGTTGGAAAGGACCTTTAAAGGTCATCTACCCTCTACAAGTGAGCAGGGACTTCAGCTAGATCAGGTTGCTCAGACCGCTGTGAAGTTTAGAATATGACACTTGAGACACGACACTTGAAAGCAACACCTTTTTTCAACTTTGGTTGGTATCCCAGTAGATAGGGTTTCTGTTCTGTTCTGCTATTTCTCACTAGAAGCCATGCTGGAAGCTTATCCACAAATTTTATAAGCTTGTGAGCGTACTATGTCGGACTGGTCACATGCCAGTGAACTAAATAACCAGCATTCATACTAAATTGATATTTCTCAGCTGTCACAAGTTCTGCTGCTTTTCAGGATGCCATTGTTTTATTATACATGTAATAGAGAAAATGGAATTTGAATTGTATATCATCTGAAGACATTTCTGGATTTCATAACAAAATCAAACTTTGAAAAGTTTAGTTTATCAGATGTGTTTATCTGTTTATCAAATCATCTGTTTTTTTATAAAAGGTGAGGAAGACTGACCCTATGAGACTGTACAAAGACAAAGACTTTTTTTTAATCGCCCTTTTTTTTCTGGTCCCTCTGGATTGCTGCTGGGAGAGTGCTTTCCCCAAGTGCAGTCTGTTCTTTCTAGTTTTAGCCTGTTTTCACAAGGACTGTTGAAAAAGCATTGTTACCTCTGCTTAAAATCACGATCGTTTACTGAATCTTCGGAGCCAAACCAGTTGTTCTGACTACAGATATTTCTGTCCTGTGTGGCTGTGTTAGCCATTTCAGGCTCTTTTCACTAAATCCAAATATATGTGCGTTTTTCCTTCTGTTTATGAAGTAATTTTGAATGTAACCTTCAGATTGCAACCCCGAACTGGGTCTACAGTTGTTTCAGTTTTCTTACCTCTTTATGCCTGCCTTCCTCCAAGCTGTCCATGTGAACAGTTGCAGTGTTTTGTGACCAAGGTAGTAGCTTTCCTGTATAAAATTTAAATTTACTCTATTGATAGTATATTGAGAAACTAGATAATGTTTATTTTGCATGCTTTTCTCTTTGTAGGTAACAAATTACCAGTTTTCCCGATTTTAAATTCTTCTAAAGTGAAGAGAACTTGGATCTTTAATAGGATTTGCAAGGCAGTTAATGTATTTACATATCACAGAGTACATCTAAAGGCTCTCTTCTTAATAACTTAATTTTATTTAAAGTGCCTGATTTCATAGAATCGTAGAATGGCCTGAGCTGGAAGGGACCTTAGATTAGAGATCATTTTAATCCAGCCTCCCTGCCGCCAGGGACACCATCTCTTGACTAGATCAGGCAACACATGGGGACCGAACGGGAATCGAACCCGCGACCATAGCGTTGTTAGCGCCATGCTCAACTGACTGAGCTAACCGGCCCCCAAATTTGATGCTGTGATTTTTTTATTTTTTTTTATTACTTTGCTGCTCTTTATTTCCAAAGCAACAGGCTCCTGTGGTTAGAGAACCCTGCGATGTAACTCCACCTTTTTTTAGTCCTCTGTCAAAATGTATGCTGTATTAAGTTTATTAATCCTAATTGATGTTCATGGTTTTTTTATTATAAAGGCAGGAAAAGTCCCTCTTTACAATTTAGAGATCAATGGAGTGTGGAAGTAAATGTTTAGTTAGTATTTCATAGTGTGGTTCTTTTCAAGCATATGGGCAGTCAGTACAGGATACTTACAGGCAAATTCTCAATTAAACAAGTTACAGACCTACAGGAAAACTTTTGTGAAGTAGCTAGAATTTGGTGTTTTCTTGTGTAAGTTATATCATCAGTCATCTCATTTCTGTTGAAAATATTTTTTCTAACAGAGCAGTGTTAAATCTGTTTATTGAACATATACATCACAAATGACAATAAGAAGAAGGTTTTAATATAAAATATACCACCTTCATTTACAGTCGTGGTGATATTTTTTCAGTATCACTATGTATGTTTCATCACTTCACTAGAGTTTATTAACTCTTCTTACTGCTTTGGATTGTTATACTGTTCTTTTCATTGAGGTGTAATGTTAGCTTTTTATGTTATCATCTACATGTACTATAATTTATTAAAACATTTGACCATTTCCATATAACTTATGATGCTTGTAGAATTGAAATATGCAATCTGCCATGGATTTGCCAAGTCCTGCTGTTAGTGTGATTCAGGTGGACGCAGTATTTGCAACAAAACAAAGCAGCAACAACAATGTAGTTTTGTTTGGTGTGGTTAGCTAAGTAAAAGAAAATCAGGGTTAACATCCACAAAAAAGAAGTTTATTTCTACGCTTTAGTTTTACCTTGTCCAGTGTATCAACCCCCTGAATATTTGTCTGATTTTGTCTGAAGATAATCAAGGGAAGACCTACATTAATAAAAATAAATCTTCACAAATTTCAAAGCTTCTGATGATGGTTTTAGGGGTATTTTCTCCTCTTGTCTTCTTTACCAAGCAAGTAAGGTTTGTTTTTCATCACTGAAGAAATAAAAACAGTCATGCTTTTGTTTTAATGCATGGAAAACTTTAAATTTGCAATTAAACTAGTTTTACTGTATGTTATTCTATTATTGTATAGCATATATAAAAATGATTGAGTGGCGCAGCACAGTAGTTTGGAAATCTACTTCACAAGTAACCAGAAGACTCAAAATATTAAGTTGAAGTCCAGTGGTGCCTCTTCCGATATGAATATGTTGCCTGTGACTTATATTTTCCTTACTTTCAGCTGGTTCAGTTGTACACTGGTGTACAACCTTTTCTACTCATACAAGTTTGGTTTTTTCTTTTTTTCTCTTTCTTCTATCTTTTATCCTTCTGTCTTAATTTCAGTATTTATTACTGAGATAATACTTAGATATTTATTACTAAGAACATTTATATCTCTTTTAGTTCTGGCTGGTTTTGCTTCTGTTGATTTACTTTTCACAGTGCTGTGGTCTACCTTCACTTCTCTTTCATAATTTAATTTCCTAGTGTCCTCTGTATCTATTACGATTCTCTCTCACTTTTTCTCTTCCCAGCAGGGTCTGTGTCGAATGCTCCTCATCCAGGGGCCTCATGGGGCTATACTAGCTGAGTTATAGCTCAGGTGGTTTGAAATTAGCAAGATTCTGTGCTTCAAATTCTTCTGTAAAATTAAAGCTACAGCACAGAGTCTTGTAAGTATGAAAACACTTTAATTCTAATATTTCAAACTGTCTGTCAATAGTAGACTGAATATGTCCCTTTTGTTACTAATAAAGGAAGATGTGTAAATGCAGTAACTTAATCAAGAACATTGTAAAACTGGAGGCTCTAATGGCAGCCCTGAAATCTGCTCCAGAGCTGTTCAGGGAACTGTCTTAGTAGCTTTATCATGTTATCTTCATAGCATAGTTAACAGTTGTTATTCCAAAGAAACGGAAGAGCAACTGGAAGTTGCCTCCTCTGTGACAGTCTGTTCTGGAATAGTTACACGTTTTGTAGGATCACTCTTTAATGAGAATGCTAATACTAAAGTATTAGCAGAGCTGTTGCAAGGATATAGTGTTAGAGAACAAGAACGGGCAGCTGGAGTTAGAGTGAAGATCTGTCTCATTTGGTTTTCCATCTTGGACAATGGCCAGTATTAGATACAAATATATTTTTATTATAATAACTAATATTGTTATTAGATATATATTACAGTTAGGTATCATAACTGCCTGTTGAACAGGGCAGTTACAATATCATCTTTTTGACACTGTGTCCTTTCTTCAAGTAGATAGCTTATAGCAAATAAGTGATTAAGGAACATTTGGATGAGGGGAGTAAGACCAGCATTATCAGTCCTCTGCAGCTTGTATGCAATATCTCTGTCTATATGTATATACACAGAGGCATAAATGTGGCTCTGTGGATTGGAAAGTGAAAGCTGACAGTAGTTCACGGAAACACCCTTTTTCTATAAACTGAAATACACAATAGAGTAACTAAAAATTATGGTTACAATTGTTACCTCAAGAAACTCCTGTCTTTCAGCTCGTGGCAACCATCTAATTATGGAGGTGTAGAGTTCTGACTACCTGGTACCAAGGTCAGCCTTCCTTAAGAGGCTGTTTAAAAACTTTGTAATATTTGAACTTTAAAAGATTGAGGTTGTTTTTTTTTTTTTAACTCTTCATGACAGGTGATTGTGGAGTGGATTAGTCTTGAAAGACTTAGTTAATCGTTACTGGTTTTAACAGTGTTCTACAACTTCCAATTCTGGTTATTTTAAAAGTATGCTTGCTATTGTAGTGCTTCACAAGAGCATTTTTTCTTTTAAGTTGCAGCGTGACATGAGACTAGAAAAGGAGCAGGAATTGGCAGATTTTCTGAGACAGTCAAAAATTCCAACAATTGTTAATTTTTATTAACTTTAGCTTCTTTTGATTTGTAAGATAGATTGATTTAAATAAGTATTAAGTAAGCAATTGTTAGAAATTAAGTATCTTATTTCTGCCATGTGATTTAATTTGTCTTTAAAAGACTTCTAGGTAGATGCCTGAATAGTGAAAAACAGGCCTGCTTGATTGTCTGGAGTCTGTGTTTTATTTGTCAGACCCTCCTACATGTTTTGTAAACTCCCTTGGGTGTTCGGCTTGATCTCACAAATTTCGCATCCCACAGGGACCAGGATTCATTAATCACACATAGGATCTTGGGATAGGAGAGGCTACCATTGCAGAACCAAACTTAGAGAAAGTGAGGAGAATGGCTGGTACAATGGCCTGATTGCCTCATAGGAAACCTATTTGCAGGAGCAACCTCTGGGATCCTTCTCAGGTTAGTGGAGGATAGGAATTGGACAAAGATAATGTTCTCTGACCCCCGGGGAGACCAGTGCATGCTGCACTCAATGCTGCTCCAAAAAGGAGTTGCAGATGCAGGTGTGCGATATGGGCGGGACTTAGAGTTTTAAAATTGTATCCTGTGAGAAAACTGTGATTTTAAACTCTTTGCACTTCTGGATCAGCTCTTTCTGCTGTTTACCTTTCTTCACTTTTTCTTAGGTGGGAAGGGACAGTGAGGGACAGCTGATCCTCTAAGACTGGGGACCTTCCTGTGGCAAAAAAGCAATAAAAATGTGAGTCCACCAAAAAGCTGTAAGGACTATCTACAGAAATTTTGATCTTTGGGTGATAGCTGCTTCTATGCTGAAACTGCCTCACATGGCATTTCTCTGTATTGTCTTTCTTAATTTTTTCCCCCTTTCATTTGTTTTCAGATGACCAATTTATTTTTACCTGTCTCTTCCCATGTCTTGCTCAGCATTACAGCTGCAATATTTTGTGATCATTTTAAGTTTTAGGGTCTTTCTTGTTTTTTTCCAGTTATTGGACTTGATGATATTATGGACGAAGAAGGAGTTAAAGACAGCAGTGGTAACGACACCATTGATGATGATGAGCTTGTTTTACCTAACAGGAATTTGAGAAGCCGTTGTGAAGAAACATCAGTCACATCACCAAGAAAATCACCACGTTTAATGGCACAAGGTGATCATGCAATAGATTGTGTGTTCACATATTCGAAGTCAATTAAATTTTTATAATCCCATTCAAGCAACATCTATAAACTTCAAGTAAAGCTTTGCTATTTGTGAATTTTGCCAGTTTTGAGAATTGAACTATAGATGCTTCCTTAGGGTCAGCATCCATAGTGTACTACTGAATTTGAATTTCTCTTTGATAAATATTTTATGTCTTCCTTATGGTCCTTAAACTAATTTTTGAGTTTTTGATCCTTTTACCTGTGTTACATTAGCACTGTGGTTCTTCATCCACAAAAGTATGTTTTAATTGCAAGTAGTGTTGGAGTATTAGATTGGTTTGTCTCTTTATTTCCAATTAAAATTTTAATTCTAATTATTCTTATTTTTTTTCTTTATTTTAAATTGAGTTTTGTAGTAATTGCAGTGGAAGTCTTTCATCAAAATGTCTCAATGTGGTTAATAAGTATTTTAATCAAATATTTAAATTCTGTGTTACAGCTAATCAGTTATGGTTAGGATTTTTCTAACTTGAAATGATGGAATTAGACAGCTCTACTTTTCCCCCCCTGTATAGAGTAGGCTGAGTTAAAAGGTAAAATTACTTAATAGAGAAGTCAGAATTTAAAAGAGCCTGTGGTACAAAGCTGGCGAATATGCTTTTTAAAAAGACGTTGGAATTGGTTTCTTGCTTAGAAAATGTAAAACATGTCATCAAATGAGAATGTGACTGGACTTCAGATTCATATACTGTGTTCTTGAAAAGATTTGTAAACTTGAGCGCTATACCTCTAGTAATTTAACTTGTGCAATTTTTACTTGAGGTAAAAAAAGTTGTGGTAGAAAAATTTTTACTGTCTTTCTATTAGCAATTCTGTTTTATATATACTACTCAGAACTTTCATAGCCATTTGATACCTCAGCAGCGGAGTTGTAAACTTGAAATGCAAGCAATTTAAGTATTTAAAATTTTAAAGTAGATGACAGTTTTTTGGGGGGTTTGTGGAATGTTTTTTTGTTTGTTGTGGGTTGTTTTTTTAGTTTAGCAAACAACGAAGTTTTCTGTTTGTGTCCAGTAAGCTAAATCATGCTAAATCAGTTCTATTCTAGATAAGTGCAAAGAGGAGGACATGATATAGCTAAGACATTTTCTTTTTCCCTTCCTAGAACCAGTTCGGAGTTTGCGACAGAGCACGTTAGCCAAGCGGTCGAATGTTGCACCTCCTGTTAATACCAAGAAATCATCTGTAAAGAGTAGCTCTGCTCCAAAACCAGGGCAGAAACAAGAGAAAAGTCCAGCTAAAGACACAGATGTTGCTGCACCCTTGAAAATAGAGCAGCCTAAAGAAGTTAGGCGTAGTACAAGACGATCAGGACAGACAGAAGGAACAGCAGCAGCAACAGCATCACAAAGTAATGCAAAATGTCTTCCTGATCCTGGGGAGGTGAATGACCTGAAGTCGGAAACCCTTGAGCAGGCAAAAGTTGACGAAACATGCCAAGAGTTAAGTTGTGCTAATTTAGCAGTAGCCTCTTCTCCTGGAGAAAAAAAGGAGATAACAGAGGTTGCAACCAGGACTGAATCTGGGCATGTTGAGTCAGTTTGTTCAGTATCTGCAGATACTGAAATTACGGCGGTGAAAAATGAAGCAAATGTTGTGATTGATTCAATGGGCTCTGAAAGTTCTTCGGAAGAAAAGACTGAAAATAAAACAGAGGAAGAGGAGAAAACAGAAGACCATGACCAAAGTGGGGTAACTGGAAAAGCTAATGATCCGTCTTGTGCTTGTGTGGATCCAAGTGAAAGTTGTGAGACCTTTCCAAATCTGTCCAGCTCTGTAGATGAGGGGGTTAGTTGTGGTTTAGGTTCCCACAGTGTGGGAGTTCCTGGTGAAAATACGTTGTCATTAAAGGAGAGTGTAACAGAACCCATAGATGATAAGGGAGTAGAGAACACTGTAACTTCATCTGAGAAGCTATTGGACAGTACTGAGTTTGATAATGAAGACTTGAAAAGCAAAGATTTTTCTTCTGCTGACCCAGGGAATAATATTTTAGAAAGCACTGTTCTTGACCAAGCAAGCCAAAATACACAGCAGCAGATCAGCGATACTAAAGTAGAAGCTCCTGAAGCATCAAAACTTCAGGATGATGATAAACAAACTAGTATTTCATCAAAATGTGAAAAGAACATTAGGCCACGGCAGAGTAAATCTATAATACAGAATAAGCAAAATGTGACTGCAGGTACTCAACAGAAATCAGGTACAGTGCAACAAGAAATAATGCGTTCAAGAACAAGAGCTGGTCTTACTGTTTCAGGTCTTCGCAGTCCATCTTCAGCAAGTCTGAAGCGGAACGCGGATGAGCAAGAGAGTCATCAGCATCCAAATAACCCGGTTAAAATTAGGAAGAAACAGACTGATCTGGGTTTGAAAGCCAAGAGCTGTGTTTCAGGGGTGACTGTAAAAAAGCAGACCAATACAATGCTGAAGAAAATACCCCGAGTCCAGGCTTCTGGGCAAGTACAAAAATCAATTCACAGAGCGAGTGAGAAATCTCCTACACATCAAAGCTATTCTAAAGATAGCCACCACTCCGGGCACTCATTGTCAGGGCATGTTTCAAATCTTGGCCACAAGCAAGCCCAGGGTCAGAAACACCAGCTTGCAACTGTGCTAAAAACAAATAGCTCCACAAAGGAGGAGGCAGAGACAAAAGACCCCCCTGATCATCTGAAGGAAGATGATAAAGAAAAAAACAGATCAAAAAGAGTTGATAAGAATCTCCAACCTCACCAGAGAAGAAGTAGCAAAAGTCTTTCACTTGATGAACCTCCATTGTTTATTCCGGATAACATTTCCACTGTTAAACGGGAAGGCTTGGAACATACCTCTGCCAGTGAAAGCAAAAGTGTTTGGGTGCCCAACAAGCAGTGTGGCTTTTGCAGAAAGCCACATGGCAACAGGTGTGTGTGGCTTTGTGTCTGAGGAATTTCTTAGTGGTGTCAGAAGATAATTTCTTCCCTCACTTATCAAATGTTTCATACTGCTAGTGACAAAACAAAAATATGTAGCCTTATGATGGAAGCCTGTTGTTGTACCGTCAATTAATTTCTTTTGCACTCATACACTTTTTGTCTTTGGAATAGAGCATTGGAAGTAGTTTGGCCAAATTTTTTTACTGAAGTTTTATTATATGAATGCATTTTTGATGAATGTGCAATTTTGCTATGGTGCTGAAAATGTGTACTTTAAACTTGACTTGTTTTTCATAAAAAGGCAGTAAGGCTGAGATGTCTGCGTTCCAGATTGTAGTTTTCTTCAATCCAGAGACCTCAAGTTGAAGGATCACCGTCAACCAAAAAAAAATTGAAATAGTTGTTTGCATGTGACTTTTACCTTGTAGAAATGTGATTCAGAGATTCAAAGTGGTTTGTTTTGGTTTTTTTTTCAATTTTTGTAATCATTGTTCTGAAGCTTTCAGAGTGGTTTCAGGGGACAGGTCTCAAACTCTATGAAACTTCTATATGGGCATATGTGAAATTGTCTTTAAACCTGATAATGAGGTTGCATCTGAAGTTGATAATGTACCTCTCTGACAAAAGTAGTTATTCTACATTTTAAATTAAGTGAAAAAGGCCATTGGGTTCCACTAATGAACTATCAACCCAAGAATAAGAATTTCTTCTTTGCTACTTCTGCTTTCTGGATTTAATATTGAACAATTTTTTTTTTTATAGTTGCAGAACTACCTGCCACATGTGTATGAGGATTTTTTTGTTTTTGTTTTCCATTTAAGGATGAAGATGTTTCTAGTTAGTCTTTTGCTTGTCTGAGATAAACTTCGAGTGGTAATTTTCAGTGATTGTGCTTTAGAACTCCATGTATTGGAGTGAAATACGGAACAGTTACTTTTGGTGTGTCAGGTTGTTACAGATTCATTTGTATCTGAGAGGCGCTCCTATTGACTTCATATTTGAAACCAAATACATAAAATTAATTTACTGTGCTGCTATAGCAGCTGCATCAATGTGGCCTATTAAAAGAATTAGTGCTAGATTTGCTCTGTGTGGTTGATGAAAATAACCTTATTGAAGGGGCACTGGAATTTAGTTCTATATGGTGGTTTTTGTTAGTATGTTTTTTGAAAAATCCTTTTATTGTTAGGACTGTCCCTTTGTTATTTGTGCCATTATGGTAGGGGAAGGCAAACTGCATAAAATCAAACACTAGCTTTTATCATCTCATGTATTACCACAATGGTCGAAGTACATGGGTAGCCTGTATTTCAATGAATTGTTAACATTTAGAAAGACTGCTTCATGATATGACAACTCTTCTGTGGATGTTTTTAAAGCAAATTTCATATTTGAGATTTAAACTGCTTGGTATCTGGTAAAAAATCAGCTTTGAGTTGAACATGTCCTCTATTCTTTGTATTTTTATTAACATTGTAAACATTCTATGGGTTTTCTTTTTTCTTAGAGTTCAGAAATCCTTGATTTCTTTCTTTTTTCTTTTTTTTATTTTTATTTTTTAATACTAATTGGATCCAACCAGTGCTAGGAAGAGGCAGCAGTGAGGCAGAAATTACTTATACTTTGTAAAGTCAAAGTAATGCTACAGAAGATACACGTATTATACATTGATACGGGATTAAATGCAGCAGGATATTTGGGCACTACCGGCTCTTTCAGCTGAGGTCAGATAGAGAGCCCATGAGTTGTCACAGGTGGTGATGATTGGCATTCTCAAACTTGCAATGCCAGCCTTGTTAAGATTTTTTTTTTTTTTTTGAAAAAATTATGTCCGTGTTACAAAACTGTTGATGCAACCAGCAGTTTCAGGTCGAGAAGATCAGATTCGCTAAATGTAGAAAGATACTTAGCACATAAACACAGAAGCTTTTGTATGTAGAATGTAACAGAGACACACTGGTGGAGTGAGGAAGCTTGCAGAGTTGAGCCCTGAGCTTAATAAAAAGACTTAAGACTGTCAATCCAACACTTTACTGCCACTATTCCAAAAAAGGAAGTTTTAATTTGTTCAAATTACTTTTATTTTGTAGTTGTATGTTACAAGCAAAAACTCAAAACTTTCAGATTCACTTGATATCATTAAGATACAGGAGGAAGCAAAACTCATATCTTGAGAGGCTTGGCATTTTGTACTTGTTTAATTATTGGTGCAAGAAGAAAACACTTTCATTACAGTGGAAAAGAAAAAAGCTTAACATGATAAATTTCACTTTTATCTCTTGGAAATAACATCAAAGTTATCAAAATTTACTATAGTGATAATTTGTTTTTTTTTTTCCATTAGCTTTGTGGATTACTTTTCAAAGAATTTTTGTTTTGCTCTTGTAACAGCAACAGCCTGCATTTTCAACTTTTTTCCTTTTGTTTCCTTTGTTCATCATATAGGAGAAAATGAGAAAGTGTGAGACAAATACTGTCAAATGACAAGAAGTTAGACAAATGTCAGAGGCAGAGCTAAGGTCTGAAACAACATTTTTGTTTATATCCTGCGCTATAGTTATTAAAACCTTGGAAATTTTTATCGGTGCAATGGTACAAATTGCTTGTAGAAAAGAGGTTGAACAGAAGTTAGAGCCCTGAGTTTGCAGTGTGTCTTGTTAATTAAACACATTTAGAATTCACGAATCAAAGTAGTAGTCACTTGAACCTTTTTGTATTCCCTACAATCTGTGCAAAGCCACTAACTAGTTAATGCAATGCTGAGGTTGGAAAATTGACTCACATTGAAGATACCTTGTGAAGATCCTTTCATCAGCTTTGTTGATGTAGAATCCCTGAAGGGGGATGCTTGCAGAGGCCTTCCATAGCCCCAGGGTAATCTTACAGTGTCTGCTAGAACAATGGAAAGATAGGGTGCATTATTTCAGAATCAATACCTGACAAATGGAGTCAACTGGCATATTTAGGAATAAGTGAAATAATTTGGCCACAGGCGAAGTCAAAGTATGCTTACCTTGCACTGCAGATAAAGCAGATTTGTCTGGATCAGGAGGAATCTCTTTTTACAAACACATAACTTGCATGATCAAAAAAAGTGTACAAGTTACAACATGTCTTGCTTTAAGAGACATGCCTGGTTTTGTCTGCTAGTAGTTTGTCATTCTTTGGCATCTGAGCTTTTAACGACGACTATTTATACTCTACTTTCCACTTGTTTGATGTTTATAAGCTGGAACCAATGTAACTGCTTTGTATATCTTCATTACTCCACAAATGGGTGGTCAATATTTGACTTTGACTAATTATTTCAGTCTGTTTACATGATGTATTGTGTTGATTGCCATTCAGAGATTTGTCTTTGCAACATAACTAAAAATAATTGTTCTTTCACATGAAAACTAAACCCTCTGCTTCTGGGCAAATCAGATAACTACGATGCAGATTCTTGTACTTAATAATTTTCAACACATCTGAAACTATTTTTTTTTTTTTTGGTGCAAAGTTTGAATTGTAGTTACTCATTATCGTAGTGCTTTCGACTCATTTGACTTTGCCGTTGTATTCCCATATTGCTGTCAGATGTTCTCATCAGCTAATAACCTAAATCATAGACATAAATTTTCTTTCATTTCTCTGTAGATGGAAAGTGTGTGTATGGATGTGTGTGTGTGTTACAGACTGAAGTTACTACCTCATCTTAATGAGTTCAAGTGGTGCTGAGAGTATTAAGCTATGGCACAAACAGTAGGGTTTTTTTCCTGAAGACAGATAGCAGATCTTTAAAGGTAGTTCCAGGAAAAAAAAAAATTGTTAATTTCTTGGCATAGAGTTGGATGAAGACAGTAGCTCTGCAGACATCAAGAAATCTACTAATGTAAGATCTTTTTCTTCTATGGATCTTGTGCATCCTTGTGACATAAGGGCTCATTACAAAATTCTTCAGTTCTCATTATAGATGTTCAGGTTCCCTTTATGCTGAAGGGCTGAACTCATTCTTTTCTTGTACAGAGAGACAAAACCTAACTGATATTTTGCAGATTGTCTCCCTTGTCTTCACTGTGTCTTCTTTGAAGGAACAAATTCTACTGTTTTCTTACTAATAATTCATAGTATGTAACTTGAGATATTCTGTTTCTAAACAAATGTTCTAGAAAGCATTATATCACAAGAGAAGTGCATAACTTTGATTTGCTGCTGTCAATTTCTTTGGATTCTTACAATTCTGGTAAGATTTTTTTAATAGGCTGCGAGAGTTATTGCATTCACCTGTGGTGGTTTTTTTTTTTTCCTTTTCTGTTTGCTTTGTTGTTGCTTAGGATTTGAGCATGCTGATTGTGTGGTCAGACACAAACTGGCCTTCTCAGCTCACAGAAAAACTAAGTGTTGCAGTACCAGAGCTTTACTTAAGATCTTCTTTTTCCCCACATTTTAATTCCACTTTAATGCAGAGGAAAAGTTAGTAATATTGTAAAAGGGGATTCATTGGAGTTGATGTAGCAATGTAGATCTCTTATACATACAGGTTTCTGCACAACCGTAATACAGAAAATTACTTTAGCTGATGGATGCATTTAAAAATAAAACTGAAAACTTTCCTGTAGTAAAGGTTGTTGTTAGAGGACATTTGGTTTTTTGAAAATAGTGCTAATACTTCAGTAAACTATTTTGGAACCAGGTGATCATGTAATTTGCACAGTCAATACGAAAGAGAATGATTGAGGAAGGAGATTAAGGCTCAAAGTTTATAACCACCCTTAAGTTACATCTACATATTTTTTTAAGGATGGATGCTTGTACAGCAAATGAATCATTGTTGTGACAACATTCTTCACAAGAAACAGTAATTAAAATAATTATGACACCTTAGTTCTAGTATATGTTCATTGAATAGTATGAGCATGTTAAACACATGCAAGATGTCATCCATTTACAGTCATGGATGATGCTTTTTTTAAGTTTTCTGCCTGTTACTGCGTTCTTCCACTGTGAAAAGCCTTGCAATGTTAAAAGTTGTCATCCATATCCACCCACAGCTCTAGTAGAAATGAATGACAATATAAATAAAATAGCATTGTAGTGTATAATTATCAAATGGAGGGATTCCACTGTGTTTTATATTTATAGCTGTATCATTTTATTAGTATTTTTTTATGTATTATATTACTATGCTGCAGTATTAGTAGGTTTATTATTAATACTAGTACCATCAGGGAATTGGACAAATGGATAGCATAGCATGAGTTGTCTAATTGAGAAGTATGTTTGTGTATATACATGCAGTTTATAGAACACAGATTTGTGGCTTATGGTAGGAGTTGTAGTCTTCCTATTACTTTTTCAGTGTTTTGGGAAGTTCAGTGATTTTGTTTTTCGTGTTTTGTTGTTGGGCATGTTTTATGCATTCACTTTGAGCTCAAAGAGCGTAGAGTTGCTATTTACCCTGCTTGCTTCCTTTTTGGAGAGGTTCATGTAACATGAAAAACAAAGAAAATTATGCCTTTGAGGAGAAAAAGAAGCATATATTGCATAAAACATGGGTTATTGAAATAAGGAAATAAGTTTGCAGCGTCTTTTTCCTGTGCTGCAAATCCTGTGTGAAGAGATATGCTGATAGTTTTTTCTCTGAAGATATGTTGTTCTGCTTTCTAGAACATCAAAACCTTAAAAATCCTGTCACCTGTGTTTGCTTGTACAAAAAGCAAATGAGAAACTGCACATGTATATGTGCTCTGACAAGGTAGTGCAGATGGTTTTTGACAAACTCATTTCACTTGAGCTTTAAATTGAGCCCATACTACTTCACTGATGGGGAACTTAAGCTCTGCTAAAGCTGCTGTGAATATCTTTACTAATAACTTTTATTAGCTGAAGGAAAAACAGTTGCCTTCACACAGTGGCTCTGATTTAGCATTGACTCGACTGTAGCATCAGCGCACCTGAGACAGTTGTAATGTTACTGCAAATCTACAGCAGATTTTATGGAAGATTGGTGAACAGGGGCATGAAGGGTGGGGCAGAAATGCTTTAAATACGTAAGTCCTTAAAAAGATGTGCGTATGAGTGTATGTAAATTAATTTGAAAACATGGCCTGTATATTTTGAAAATAAATTCTCCAAGCCTGAGTTTTTCATTTAACAGGTAATTTACTGCAAATAACACATGAAGGAAAATCTCCCAGTTCTAAGAGAGGCTATGGAAGACTTGCATGATTGTATCTCTCCTTTTGTGTATCATCTATTACTTTCTGATTTTAAGGTATATCTTTTCAGGCTGATGTGTGAACTACCACATCATTCACTTCATCTAAAGGAATGAAACAGTAACATGCTCTGTGCAAAGCTCCCAGTGAACTGTAGTAATATCTGCTGTCAGCTCTTTTTAGATTTTCCTTAAAGAAAATTTTGGTTTTGTACTGAAGTCCAGTGAAAGCAGTTCTGTTATTCAATGTAGCACGATTTAATATTTTAAAACACATTTTTCTTTCTTTTCCAGCTTTACATCTTCCAATCCAGCCTTACAACATGGGTAAAACTCCTGCACTTCAAACTTGAAGCAATCTACAGTCAAAACTTTGGGTGTTTAATAGTCCAAGATATCAGAACCTCTTCAGTCACAATTCTGGCAGCGGTGCAAGAGGACACCCTTGATCCTTCAAGCCAGGATTCAGTTTCCCTTGACACTCCTTTTTAGTCTTTGAGCATTGCCCATTACTCAATTATAATTGCTGTTAAAAATCATAATTGTGTTTTGTGTGCAAATAAGTGAAACAGATAAAGATGTAAAAGTGGCCTTATGATGAAAAGGATCAAAAAGTATCCAAAAAGTATCAAAATCAGCATGTTCTCTCCCAGGTTCAGAAGTTGCAGTCTTGCAGTTGACTAGTGTGAAAATACTAGTAGAAACAGTGAATTTTTTAGGCAGGCAGTGCCAGTATTTTTATTACCATTTTGTGTAACCAGGTTTAAGCAAGATGGTTGTAAACACTACATTCCGTTTTATAGTACAGACTTCACAGACTTTTCCAGATTCTTTTCTGTCTTAGTTTCTGAATCCTGAATTCTGAAGCTTTATTATGTATGTTTAAATATAGTGTATTTGAAACGTTATTGTGAAGACTGGAATGAAGTCAAATGGTTATTCCATCTTCCGTAATTTGCTTAAAATGGCTTGAATGACATCTGTCTGTCTTGGTGTATATTCTTAGTGAAGAATGAACTTTTCTGAGCTGAATTCATTTCAAGGTGGTGTTTCAGTCTGGTGTTTGAGGTTTGGGTGGGGTTTTTTGTTTATTTTTTTTGATAGACCTGGAAATAAAGATGTAAGACTGGATGCCCATCCTGGTGCTTTACTTGTAACATACACCATCTCTATTGCCTGCTTACTGTGCGTGAGCTAAGCTAAAAAATTCCATGTACTGTAAAGTTGAAGATGTGCAGTATCTTGTGTATTTTAGTCTCTGGAGTTAATCTCTCCTTTTCTGCAAATTTAGTCAATTTTCTAAATATTAATCAAAATTTTGTTTTGGTTGCTAAAAGTTGCAGTCTCCCTTGCTGATTGAACAATTTAGTCTCCAATGCCTGAACTGACAAACTGGGGAAAAACTCCATATATTTTTAATAAAAGTTTTAGTAGCAGTTGTGGCTTCGAGACTGTGTATTCTTGATTTCCTTCTATTTTTAACCAAAAGGCATTCATTTATTAGCACACCAAAATACCCCTTAAGCAAGAAGCACTTGACTGTGTGCTTTGATCTTATTTCAGCTCCTCAGAGAATCTTAAGTTTGGTATTTTTGTAACCATTTTCAGTGTTCCCAAAGCTTTACTAGTATTTTCTTGCAGTGGTACAAGATGTAAAGCATCCTCTTACGGGTCCTTGCAGCTGTGAAGTAACCATTCACTCTGTATTTCTTGTCGTCACACGTTTGGCTCTAGGCCCTCGGAAGGCAGCAGTCATCTTTGTGGTGAAGGGCTGTCGCTTCTGTCTTTTCTTGTTGTGTCTCTGAATTCTGGCGTCTTACTCTGGTAAAACCATCAGAAGCAGTTGTCCCCTAATGTTACCTTTCATGTGTCTTCACTTTGTTGGAACACGGATCTTAAAGTGCTGATAAGCTGACAAAATGTGAAGGAACCTCTGTCTTCCTAATTGAAACTTTGAAAGAAATGGACAGATACTGTTTGCTAGCAATAATACCGTAATGTACTTGCAAATAAAAAAAATTAAAAATTGAGCAAATAGTTTTCTTTAAACTAGATTAAGTACTGGATTCTTCAGCTGTAGCAAACATCATAATAGGCTAGTGAATCTGGAAAAGACTTTTTCTCAAACTGTTGGAGTTTTAAGACTTCCCTAGATTCTTTTTGCACCAAAAGATTAGTAGAATTTAATTTTGATTTATTTTGGCTAAGCAATGACAGAACATAATGCCACAATATCTCTTATTTCACACATCCATTCTTGGATAGTAAGAATTATAATCTGTTGAGATACCAGTAGTTCTTGAATACAATACCTGCATCACGCCAGCTGGAGTGTTCATTTACAGTTCTAGAGAATTCCTCTGAGCATATTTTGTAATATTTATATGGTTTTCCAAAGTAGGTAAGTCAGCAGAAAGCAGAACCTAGCCTGAACAGGAACCATACATAAATTACTCTTAATTTTCCTTGGAATCATCTTACAAAAGAGATTTTATAGCATATTTGTTTAAGGAAGCAAGGTTTACAGGTCGATGTAGTTAGTGTGTTGAATATATTGCTGAAACAAACAGCATTTCATGAGTTACAGTTTGATCGGTTTTTTGTGAAATTTAAAAATAGTAATTAAGTAAACATGTTTTCAGTATTAACAAAGAACTCACACTTTTCATAATATACTTGCAGTCTTTCTGGATTTTCTTCAGACTATATAATAGTACATATATTTGATACAGTTTATGTAAGAATAAAACAAAAAACCTGAAAGAATATGTCAGTAATGCAAGAAGTCTTTTTACATCATTTGAAAACAGATCTTAAGTAATGATGCCAGGTTTGTTATTATAAGAAAGGACTGTAAAAAATGCCATGTAAATCTCCTGAAATAGATTATTGGGGTATTGTAACTTTGGAATTCCACGTCCTTCCCAAACAGTTCCACAGGAAATTGTACCTGTTAGTGCAGTGAGGTGCTAGTGCTACCTAATGAAGTTTTCAGAATGCTTCTTACAACGTTGTCAGAAATTACAGTTTTATTTTAGAGTAAATGATCTTCATAACACTTTGAAAATACTATCTGTACCCAAAGTTACTTTTACTTTTAATGTAGTGAAACAGGTGAGGTGACTCTGAGATGAAAGGTGCTCTTTAAGTGATCCTCATTTTGGTGTTTGAAACATTCTTTGAATGACTCTTAGCTCTGAATAAAACAGGCTAGCAACACCAAAGTGGCACGTACCTTACTTCAAGCAAACCAGCCAGTTGCTGCAAGCTAGACAGGTGTAGCTGGAAGCCAAACTCCAAGCCCTATATTTACTGGTAGAACAAAAGACAACTTGCTGAAAACAAATCAGTAATAATGATCTTTACATGTGATGTGAAATATCAGCTGGTTAGGATAGCTTGATGTTTCTGTGCTCATTTGTTGAAACACTTGAACATCTGCTGTGTTGTTGATAGGTTTCTGCTGTAAGAATGACCATATCTGAGGGAAAGCAAAGGATAAGATCTTGTGAGAAGGTTTACAGATGTTTTCAAACGCAGGTTTACAGTGTTTGAGAGTTGGTTGTTTTGGTTTTTTTTAGCTTTTACGTTCCTATCAATCTTTTTCATAGTAGTAGAATTCAAAAATCCCGTTGGTAGGATTTGGGGGCAGATTATAAAACCATAATGAGGTTATGATAGCCTCTTAGACTACTGCAAAAAAACAAAAATGCCAAAAAATATTTCTCAGGAAGACCATACCATGTTGTAAGGCTGGAGATGGATGTAAAGCTACAAAGCAAATCACTTACCAGGTAAGAGTGAGTTGTTGAGATGCACAAATCGAAACAAGTTGTACGCTCTGCTTAAGTTGCTGTATCTTCTTCTGTAGTCTGTACACTGATTTATGTCTTGCTTTGTTTTCAGGTTTATGGTGGGCTGTGGTAGATGTGATGATTGGTTTCATGGTGATTGTGTTGGACTGAGTCTTTCTCAAGCACAGCAGATGGGTGAAGAAGATAAAGAATATGTCTGTGTGAAATGCTGTGCTGAAGAAGACAAAAAAATGGAGTGTTTTGATCCAAGTGTACCAGATACTCAAATGAAGCTTGAAATCCATAGAGAAGAAAAAGCAATTGAGTGTGAAAAACTGGGGATTTCAAAGCCAACACCTACTTGTAATCTAAATGTAACAACTGAAAAAACAAAGCAAATGGAGGACACTGGGAAGCACAAAGTCAAAATCTTCAGACGGGTGTGTCTAATACTTAAAGGTTCTGTTACTAGGAGAGGAGTTTCCTCCTAAGCTCCTACCGTTTAAGACACCAAGTTTCAAACATTTTTGTGAACCTAATTTAAAACTTATCCATTATTATTTTGCTTCATTTTCATTTTATTTCATTTTCTAACTGTATTGACTCTTTTGAGGTGATGTTGCTAAACTCTTAAATATTGAGCACGTGCACATCACGTGTGTATATACACCTACACGTATAAGTGTGTACATAGAAATAGCGAAAAGTTTCGCACTTTGTTCTTTCAGACTTCTAACCATTTTAACAAGACATCTGTCAATTTGTTGTATGATATAAACCACAGATCTTTTAAATTTCTGTAAAACAATACACAAACAGTATTTTAGGTTCAATTGGTTTTAACTTCAGATTGTATGTAGAAGAAATGGTTAGGGCCTTTCTGCTTTGTGTGCCCTTTTACTAAGCAAAGGATAATTTGCAAGTGCACTGAGATGTTTCTGTTACAATTCTTTAGAGTTATGTTCATCATAACTTAATCTTATCCTTAATCCTAATCCTCTCTGTTTTATTTCTGAATAGTAGTATTGTAATTCTGACATGTAAACTATTCTGCTTAATTTTGGTTTACATTTACTTTCTAAACATAAGTGACTTCTTGTGGTTACACGGCTAAAACTGATTAAGGGGTGCTCATTGGTATCCCTGACCTTTTAAAATAACTGAAGGCATGGTGTTTTTGAACTGAAAATCGCCTCTGATGTTTTTGACCAGTATTTCAAAGAAAGTGTTCAGTAACGTTTTAGAAAATACTATACAATGGTACATACATCCAGAGAATTCATTATACAATATTCTTAAGATGAAAAAAAATGGAAAAAAAGTATGGTAATTAGATAGTGGTTCGTTGTAACATTCAGGAGCATGCTAACTTGTAAATGTTTATTTTAGGAATCTGGTGATGGGAAGAACTTGTCAGAGTCCAGAGACTCAGATACTAAAAAAGGGCAACATGTTCCTGCTCGAAAAGGATCACAAACTCCTGTAATTCCTCGGCGATCCCCTGAAGATAAAAATGAAAAAATAAATAAAGAATCCCTAAGTGTGGTTGAAAGGTCCACGAAATCAGGTACTAAATTTTGATGAAGTGTTCCGCGCTGTAATTCATGCACCGTGACAGATAATGACTTTCTTTATAGGATCAGTTTTTGAAACCACACTCTATAGTGCAAGTGATGATGATCTAAAGAGCTATTTGTTCCCATTACTTTTATGATCTTTATTTCTTACTTTTAAAATTTTATTTAGCAGGTAAATGTTTCCTCCTTCAGTAGTGGAGGATGCTCACGTAATCAAGAACGGGAAAAAAAAATACACAGAGACATCTTTGTATAAACTTCATTTCACAGTTCAGAAAACTTTGAAACACTCTTCCATAAAATACTGTGCAATATTTAATGTACATAAAAGTGTTAGAATTGCTGTATAAATTATACTCTGGCTTACTGATGTCTTCTGCACAACTTGACAAATAATTGTATCAATTAATTTCAAAGGGGAACATAATATTGCACACTGATACATCAGATTTTCATCTAGATTTATTTGAAAGGTTGAAGAGATGTATTTCCTCTCCCAGCATCCTCTGTCCCCTTCCAGCTCCCTGCCAGGAAGTGTTATTCTTCTAAGATCATGGTAATATGAAATTGTTGTCAGTTGGGAGCAAAGCTAGTGAGATTTTGTGTGAGAACTGTGTTTTTAACTCCTAAACTCAAGCTTTGAATTCTTGCCTGAAAAAAAAAAAATAATGAATCTGTTTTTCTAGTCTTTTGCCAATGCTGATGCATTCCAGAAACTCTTATTGGTGGAACAAAACAATTGAAAATATCAGAGTTAAATGTAAATCTAAAGTATTTTTTACTGAATGGTGTCTTTAGACTTGACATACCTTGTTGCTCAACTTTGAAATTCTGAGTCACAAAACAATTGACATCTAACTGCAGATTGCATGGAGTGAAATGGATCTTTGGCATCCGTAAATAATTGTTCTAAAATACATCAACTGAGCTGGGAGATGACAAAAAGATGTTTACAGTGATGGTTTCAGAATAGAAGTTAATCGAAAAATCATTTTGCAACAGAGAGGAGGCTTGGCAGTCTCATTTAGGACAATTAGCGTGAAATTATTAAGCAGCACATTTGTCTCGATCCCTTAACTGCTTCCGGTTGTGCTTATAGAGGCATTATATGTTGCCAATCTTGCCCATCACTTCACTGTTACAGGACTCTGTTTTCAGATGGTTGAAACTTTGCCAAAATGTTGCTGGCATCAGAGGGGCAAGGAGATTAGCAGAAAATTGTATTGAGCGAATAAAAGCATTGTTAGAGCTGCTTTACTTAACAAGCCTAGCATACGAATTGAATACTTTAGAGCACAGAATGGCAAACAGCTGTGTTGGGTCTGTCCCACCTTGCTGGTGTGGAAGCAGAGATCAACAATTTTTGATAGAGATTGTAGTCCTGTTAATGAGGGAGCTGATGATCCAGTCACACAGTCTACCCAGCAGAAAAGAAAATCTCTCTTCCTAGAGCTGCTTGAAAATGTAGTTGGTTCACTTCTGGTATTAATGTATTTTAAAATGCACTCAATAGGTGAAAGTAATAATAAAGAAACAGTTCTTTGTACCAACAAACACTCAAATTAGATCTTTATCAGTTTCCAGCTTTTCTGGAAAGTAGAAAGTGAATAAATTAACATTATTTACTTTCCATTAGTGGTATGTTCATGTTCTGAGACGAAAGAGCATTCAGTTGACACTCTGAAAGTTAAAATTAAAAGGAATTTGTGTGTTTTGCTATAATGATTTTAATTTGACTAGAAATTTCCGTTGTTTGTATTCATAACACAAACCTCATTATAGCCTTGTTTAAGCGTGCATGTTACCTGAATCAGAAGCTGAGATTTTTATAACTGAAATAATTCTGTTGGCTAACAGATACAGAAATATTAAGTTTAATGAAAAACACTATTTTAAAGTAAAGTTTAATGTGCCTATATTACGTACTTCCCAGTATATTATTTCTCACTTCTGTCTTGGAAAAAATCATCTATGCGATTACAAAAATTCAGAGTCAGAAACCCTACTTGAGATCAAATTAATAAGTGGTGGTCAGCTTAGCTTAGTGTAAAAGAAAAATATGTTAAGTCAGAGGGAAAACGTGCTGTTTGTTTCTGCTAAGGAAGTGTTTTTTGGATTAATCTATGTAATACAAAATCCAAACAAAGTAAGGAAAAACACCACAGCCACTCTGTGAAGTCTGTTCCTTTAGAAGTTCAGATCTTAGCATTTCCAAATACAACTTCATGACACTCAGCAACAGTAAAAGTTCATAGCAGCAGCTTGATTAGCTTACAGTTTTTAACTCTCTGTGTTTTGATAGGTGTTCATGAAAAACAAGAAATTAAGAAAAAGAAAACTGAGAAAGGATCCATTAGTGCAACACACCTGCCAGCCGTGCCAGCTGCCAAACCTTCTGCTGATCAGATAAGACAAAGTGTTAAGCAGTCTCTTAAGGAAATTCTGATGAAAAGGTAAAGATACATTATTAGTTTGTTATTGTACTTAATCTCCTTTCAGAAGGCAGAGAAAAAAATATTAATTATTTGGAAGCTTTTGGTAACTTTGGCTCTTGTGTACTCTCACAGATTGACAGACTCCAGTTTAAAGATCCCTGAGGAGAGAGCAGCAAAAGTTGCCACAAGGATAGAAAGAGAGCTATTTTCTTTTTTTCGGGACACTGACGCAAAGTATAAGAACAAATACAGAAGCTTAATGTTCAATCTGAAAGATCCTAAAAATAACGTATGTATTATTGGTCTGTTGTGCTTTACAGAAATCCTTTATTTGCTGTAGATTAAAGGAACAGTCTTTTATGTAGATACGTTATTAAGCCTTTCGCAATTTATCCTGTGTGTAATTTTTTAGATCGGTTTCATCATCTCTTTGATCTTGTTTGTCCTGTTGTGCACGCAGTGTTCTCTCTGTTCTTTTTTGCTTGTTCCCCATCATTAATTCTTTGACTCCTTGCTCCCAGTGTATCTTTCGTAGTGGTGTTTCAAAGTGTAGTGGATATAGCTTGCCTAATTTAAGTGTTTGTCTTTACCACCGATCTGGTGTGCAGGTTTCCCTGGCCCCTCCATGACTCTGTTGCTTACTGCATTGGCTTTTGTTTCTGTTCAGTAGCTTGTCTCGCTGTGCTTTTTCATGCCTAGATTTCTCAAGCTTGGTCTTCACTCTGCTTCCTGCTTTCTTGGAGCCCATTATTCAACATTATATCATCTCCTCAACTTCTGTCTTTTGTCCTTTTATAAGTTATAATTGTTTTGTCTGTAGTATTTTAAATTAGCGAACTGTAAATTACATGAACAAGCTACCTTCCCTCACTGGTTTCTCTTTGCTCACACTACTGTGGGGTGCTTTTTGTGCTAGGAACACAGTTCAGTCAGTGAAGAAGCATGGACATCCTCTTTAATACTATTTAATACTATTTTCTTTCTGCTCTGTAATGCAGGGGATTTGCACTTTTGCCAAAAAAAAAAAAAAGTCCAATTACAGCATTATGGATATAAACTCACCATCTCCTTTGGAACAACAGTTAATTATACGCCTGATTATTAAGGCTATATGTAAATACATTCTGTATGTAGAACAAATGAAACTCTGAAATTAAGCTTTTTATGTTATGAAATCTAGTACCACTTCCTACAGTAGGAGATAATTACAAAAGCATATGATCCCTGTAGCTGTCCTGAGGATGTTGTATGTCACTTCTCTGCTTTTTTTCCTGTTGTGAGCTGTTTTTGTCCTGATAGCAATAGTTACATTTTCTTCTTTCTTCTAGATATTATTTAAGAAAGTACTGAAGGGAGAGGTTACTCCAGACCATCTAATAAAAATGAGCCCAGAAGAACTGGCTTCCAAAGAACTGGCTGCTTGGAGACAGAGAGAAAACAGACATGTAAGATTTGTCAACTTATGTTGTGTATTTGACTGCCTAAGCATATCCAATTTCCTTTTTCAGGTTAAGTGAATGTAGAAAGAGCAGAATGCATGTTGCACAAGGCAACTCTGACTAATTGGGAGGATCTCTATAAATTATTTAGTATTCAAAAACCAAAGGGGATGTTAGGACAGAAGCAAAAGTTGTAATTGGGCAGTTAGTCTGGTGATAGTTCACTGCAGCTGCTTAGAAATGTCTGGTTTACAGCATTGAGTTTTTCTAATTTACAAAATCTGGATTTATGTTGGTAGAATCTTTGGTATTTATATACTGCTTTATAGAACTGAAAGTCACAAAATTTGAATAGTGTTAAATAGCATGTATTTCATGTTTTGGTTTTATGATACTAGGAATTGTGAGTTGTATCAGATGACTTCCATTAAAAAAATTAATGAGTAGGTAATGCAACATAGAATAGATGGAAATTCATCCTTCTGAATTCTGTGTGCTCACAATGAATGTTCAGTGATCAACAATTCAGTACAGTGGGCTGCTGTTTTTAGAGACTGCAGTTTGCATTGCAATATCAATTACTCCTGTTTTTTTTTTCCTTTTCTTTGCATATTATGGCTAGACCTGTTTATGAATCACAACTTGTTGCTACTTTCTGTGCAAAAACAGCAGTTAAATTATTCTGTTATCTCAGAGTTGGTTTGAGGTCCTAGAAAGGCATGAAAAGTTTGTTTATTCTGTAGCTACCTAAAGCCTGTTTTTTGTAGTATGTTTTTATTGCATTTATTTTTATAAACATCAATAAAATACTGAAAAGATCTTTACAAAACAGTATTCCACTCCTGTGAGGTACAGCTTCAAAACAAAAGCGTATGCTGCTCAAAAGTTAATGAAGGGTCCTATATATTTCATGGAAATACTTCAAAATTTCTAGAAGTTTAAATGGAATACAACTGTGTATTCCAAGTGTATTATTTGACTGTATTTTTCATTTTCCTACTTAAGACTTTGAGACTGCTACTTAATAATTTTTTTGAAGTTTTCCCAGTGTGTTCAAAAGTAACTGTAGGTGTTTGGCAGACAGATAAAGCAATCACAGAATCCTTGTTTCCTTAGGAAACTAGGCTTAAAATATTGAGGACAGCCAACACAAACTGTTTCTGGTTTAAGAAATAAAAATATGCTTTAAAAAGCAATTTTTTGAAAGAATGGTTTACATTTTATTTTTTTCAACAGAGCAAAGCAGCAGTGCTGATCAGAATTACCATATCCATTAGTTTAAAAATACATTAAAGTGTTCTTTTCTGAGGTAGAGTATTAGGTTTATGTACTGAAAAACAAGTTCTTGAAAAATCATAGAATCATTAATGTTGGAAAAGACCTCTTAAGATCATCAGCCCAATACTCAAATGATAAAAATCTGTATATGTGTTTCCTGTGCTTGTATTTTTTTTCTTTAGCTCTTGGAACATCAGAATTACCTGTCTTTAAATTTAGCATTGAAGGTCTGTTTTAGAACCTGTATTTGCATGCCCTGTAAGTACTTGGTGCACTGTAGGTGAATTTAGACCAGTTACTTCTGCATTTGCTTTATGAAACTACTTGACACTTGCAAAATAAGAATGTATTCTTTTTCCCCCAGAGGGTTTCCTAATTGCAATTCTGTTTTCTGTTGTTATATTTGTTCATTTTTCCAAATATTATTGCATGGAAATAAATATACATATCTTCCTGCTTTTACAGACAATTGAAATGATCGAGAAAGAACAGAGGGAAGTTGAAAGAAGACCTATCACAAAAATTACTCACAAAGGAGAAATAGAAATTGAAAGTGAAACACCAATAAAAGAACAAGAGGAAGTAATGGAAATTCAGGTAGAAAAGAAAACACGGCAACACAGTGTATTTAGTTCATAGATAATATGATTGTAAAGTGGTTTGTTTATGGTTTTGTTGTTCAGATCTGTACTCACACATTAGGTCTGTTTTGTGTTTAATGTTTTCTTTGACCTTACTTTTATTTCTGGGCCTGGTGTTTTTGGTTTTTCCATGTTCTGTCTGTAACTGCATGATGAATTCTGACAATAGTGGAAAATATTCGAAATGTTGCCTAAAAGCTATCATTCTTTTAGTTGCATTGGTAGATTTTGTAATAACCTTTTAGGCTATACAGCTGAAGGGAGAGTTTTATGACTGAAGGAAAGAAAATACCATAAACTATTCAAGCAATACAAGTAACAATATTAGGAATATTAACAGAGGGGGAAAAAAAGGCTAACTGAAATGTGTTTGACTTTACGTAGGAACCTAATACAAAGTTGTTTGAGAAGTCAGAAGAAGCTGAAAGAGATAAAGAAGTAAATGAATCTTCGTCTCCGGACACCACAAGTCAACATAAAAATCATCTCTTTGATCTTAACTGCAAAATCTGCATAGGTAATTTTGAAAAGAACATCAAAATAAACACACCGTGCTTGTATAATGCTTTTCCGTCATAAATCTTAGTATCCCTCAAAAATGTAAATAAGTGGTTTCTTTTTTCCCTAGTTTGCTGACAAAGATGTAGAAGCGGTGTTTTGCTTCGTAACTGACAAAGGAGACAATATTAAAATGATAGGCTATTGGCATAAACTTGTCTTCTATTTAATTTAAAAAAAGACAGCAGAGAAAGAAATCTCTTTAATGGCTGTACATGCTATTGTTCATTCCTCATTTCCATATACTGTCCCATTACAGTCGCAATATTTATGTGTAATATTAATATATACAATGTATATTTTTATATTTACAGTGTTATACATTGTAAATATATAAATTTATACATAGTATAAATATGTATAAAATGTATCACTTTTTATTCTATCCCACTTCAATGGCAGCAAGTAGTATTTCTGGTCTCCCTTGAGAGGAAGTCCTCTTTTGTTTCTTTAACAAAAAATACAAAGCATTGCACTTCTCTGCAGGTCGAATGGCACCACCTACTGATGATCTTTCTGCGAAGAAAGTGAAAGTGTCTGTCGGGGTGGCGCGGAAGCAGTCGGACAACGAAGCCGAGAGCATTGCAGATGCGCTTTCTTCAACATCAAGTATTTTAGCTTCCGAATTACTGGAAGATGATAAGCAAGACCCCTCCAAGTCATCATTCACACCTCTCCCAAAGTAATATAAACTGCAGAAGTAGTATTTTGAAGTTAAAAGTGTTATTAATCATGTTAAGCTATTCTGACTAAATACAATTTTTTTGTAACAGCATTTCATTAATCTGTTTATGCACTTGAAGTTGTGCACCTCTTCTTAGGAATGGGGTTCTCTGCTGGTGTAAATGATGCTATACATTTATTTAAATTATACTACTTACTGTGATTACACACTTCTGATTACCTTATGTTTTCTGCTGGACCAAGATCTAAAAAGGCATGTGAGTTTATGTTAAAAAAATCAGGATTTAGATTTATACTATATTTTGCTACTAAGTAACATAGTATGTACAATGCTGCAGTTGAATGAGCCTGTGTTTGTGTATAAAGCTAGGGAATTCGAGATTGCTCCAAGCAACACTGTCACTGATAAATCCCATCTAGTTTCAAATCTCAAAGCAACACTTTTCTAGAAATGACAATTAACAGCAGCTTTTCTAGTGTTTTGTAATATTTGCTGTCAGCACTCTCTTTGTTTTGTTCCACACTCTGCTACCCACTGAAGAGCGAATTACAATTTATGAGGCTGTGGGGTTTTTCAGGTTTGAAGGGAGGGTTTTCTAGAAAAAAAATCGACTCCCAGTTTTTAGGATTGACCAGAGTTCATGCTCAAATTCTGCCTTTATCAGGACAGTGTGATCCTGTGCCAAGGACAGTGGACTTGAATATCTTCCTGAAGATTCAAGCTAGCTTAGGCAGAAAGAAGTATACATTACTGTGTTAATGTAAAAACACAACATCTGGTACTACCGAACTGTTGGCTGAAAAGTAATAGCATACCTAGACTATTTTAATAGCAATTGATATGTGGCTGTAACCTTTTCCATAAGGAAACCCTCAGGCTGAGAAACACTCTCCTGTGAAATTATTTAAGTCTTCCCATTTATTGTTTCCATCTGCATTGTTGACAAAACAGGATTTTCTTTTTGAAAGGGGGAAACCCCTTGTTTTGTACAGATGATACTGGAATTGGGAAGCTGTGGAAGTGGTGCATGGGTGAGAAGAGATGAGGATCCAGCTTGTGGGGCAGGGGAAGGGCAATGCAGGTATTCAGGTGTTGGGCAGACAGGGTTGTAGCAAAAACTAGGAGCTAGGAAAGCAGAGCAAGGCAGTCTGTTGTCTTCTTCCCTCCTTCCTGTGCCAGGGGAAGATCTTATAGAATCATAGAATGGTTAAGGTTGGAAGGGACCTGGAAGATCATCTAGTTCCAATCCCCCTGCTGTGGGCAGGGACACCTCTCTCCCACTAGTCCCGGTTGCTCACAGCCCCATCCAGCCTGGCCTTGAACACTTCCAGGGATGGGGCATCCACAGCTTCTCAGGCAACCTGTTCCAGTGCTTCACCACTCTCATGGTGAAGAATTTTTTCCTTATGTCTAAATCTGCCCTCTTGCAGTTTCAGGCCATTGCCCCTTCAGGCCCTTGTAAAAAAGCTCTTCTCCAGCTTTCCTGTTCATGGATGGGCAGGCTGCTATTAGGTCACCCCGGAGCCTTCTCTAAGTTGAATAACCCCAGCTCCCTCAGCCTGTCTTCATAGCAGAGGTGCTCCAACACTCTAATCATCTTTATGACATCCATGTCCTTTTTGTACTGTGGGCTCCAGAACTGGGCACAGTGCTCCAGGTGGAGCCTGAGCAGAGTAGAGGGGGAGAATCACCTCCCTCGACCTGCTGATCACGCTGCTTTTGATGCAGCCCAGGACACAGTTCGCTTTTTGGGCTGCAAGTGCACACTGCCAGCTCGTGTTGACCCTCTCATCAACTTGCACACCCAAGTCCTCCTCCGCAGGGCTGCTCCCAATCTGTTCTTGGCCCAGCCTGTATCTGTGCTTGGAATTGCCTCGACCCAGGCATAGGACCTTGCACTTGGCCTTGTTAAACTTCATGAGGTTGGCCTGGGCCCATCTCTCAAGCCTGTCCAAGGTCTCGCTGGATGGCATCCCTTCCCTCCAGCATGTTGACCACTCCACAGAGTTTGGTGTTGTTGACAAACTTGCTGAGGGTGCACTCTGTCCCACTGTCCATGTTGCTGACAAAGATGTTAAATAGCACTAGTCCCAGTACCCGTCTTTGCAGGACACCACTCGTCACTCGTCTCCACATGGACAATGAGCCATTGATCGCAACTCTTTGACTGCGACCATCTCGCTAATTCATTATCTATCGAGTGGGCCTGCAGCACCTGTATGTGTCCTTTCCAGTAGCATTTAATAACTTGGACTAAATCACTTCTGTATTCTCAAAAGATACAGCACTGAACTAATATGCTGCTTGTCTGACTGTTCCTCCTGTAACCTCTGTCTGCTTCACTGGAAGGGGATATGGTTGTCTACCTCTCTCTTTTCATTGACTCTCAGTTATGCTTAACTAAAAAAGAAACTTCTTAATGACATGTGATTATTAAGGTTTACGTTATCTTGTGATATATCATGTTCTAAACAAAATCATTCTCTGTTGTTTTTTAGGTCAGAAACGCCTGGTACTGTGGAATGTGAAAGTCTGTTTCTGGCACGCCTGAATTTCATCTGGAAGGGTTTTATCAATATGCCTTCAGTGGCAAAATTTGTTATTAAGGCTTATCCAGTTTCTGGCTCTTTTGAATATTTAACGGAGGTATATATATTTCCTGCAAAGAATGAATAATTCATTTATTAACTTTAGCAACTTGTTTATCTTGTCATCTAATAATAGCACAATGATGAAGGGCAGTGAAGCATGATCATTGTACTGAGTAAAGTATTTGTGGGAAGACATAGGTTAGGATATTTTTCAGTATTTTTCAGTTTGTCCTACATGGATCTGTAGTTCATCAGGATTCAGGTTCTTTGAGATATTTTAACATGTTTTGCTCTCATCTTACTGTAAAGTATTTCTTGAGGATAAGCAGCCATATTTCTAGAGCTGGTTTTATAGAAGTTGAATGATTTTTTGTTTATTGTGGAGCATCTTCTATAATATGAAGTGGCAAGGAAAGATAGGACAGAATTTCCTACTGAAATAACCACTTTGATGCCTTCCATTTTCTGAATTAGAGGTGAGAAAATTGTAGCTTATTTCTGAATTCAAAGCATTAAAAAGTCGATACTAATTTTTGGAAGAGAGATGTCTAATGGTGGTTTCTGTTGACAATGGAAGATTCTACAACAGAAACCTACGTAACTTTATTTTTTGTATCTATCTGGTGGAAATTCGCATCCTAACCTTTCATTCTAAGACTAAATTGTACCTAAAAGAAAAAAAAAAAAGGTTGTGCAGTGTTCTCATCAGTATCTGAGACGCAGGAAAAGGATGCAACTAGTTATAACAGTTGTCTTTGTGTCATAAAATAAAGATCAGAGAGCTCGTAAGGCACAGTGTTACTTCTTGCCAGTGACCCTGGATGCATTGGCTTTCTAGTTAATAGGACTTTTAGGTTTTCTGCAAATCTTCCATGAAGTGCACGGCATGCAATACCCTTTAGTATTAAAGGATTGTTTTATGAATATGATGTGCCTTTCAAATATCTTCTGCTTTATTTCAAGAAGCTGTTTTTCGTAGGTTTTCCTAAATGCTTCTGAAAGTCTGTGTTTATTACTTGTCAATAGTGAACTTGATAGTATCCAAGAACAAGTTTATTTCTCTATATACACATGTAGGTTATGGTTTCCCCTAATAATTCAGATTTTAAAAGTTTATTATATACATAGGTGTGGGGCTTTCATAGCAGTTTGATATTACAGATGTCGTTTGAGTTTTTCTAGAGCACTTTACAGTTCTTTGTAGTCAATGTTGCAGAAATTAATAATTTTGAGGAGTTATAGATGACCAGTATTAAATGATAACGAATAGTGCAGATTGTTGGCTTTGCACTGAGAATATTAATTTCAATGTCCAAATTTTGTATTAATTTGTTTCTACTGTTGTAACCTCTACTGATATTTTAAAATTATACTTTAAGAACTAGAAGACTTAAGTATGTTTTGAATATATGAAACAGATACTGGATGAAGGATTTACCTCAATTTTTTGCATTTGATTCAGGTTTTTGTTGTCCTTTCTTATAGGATTTACCTGATAGTATTCAAGTAGGTGGCAGGATATCTCCTCACACTGTCTGGGAATATGTAGAAAAAATCAAAGCTTCAGGGACCAAGGTAAGAAGTTTACATCCTGAAGACTTCCTGTTTAACATATATCCTATTCGCCCTAAAGACTTCCCCCCCATGCCCCGTGGAACATTTGCAAACTACATGATGCTTTAAGGATAATTGATGATTATGTTAGCTCAGTCTGTTGAGCGTGGCGCTGACAACGCCAAGGTCGCGAGTTCAATTCCCGTTCAGTCCCCATATGTTGCCTGATCTAGCCGACAGGTGGCGACCCTGGCGACAGGGAGGCTGGATTAAAATGATCTCTAAGGTCCCTTCCAGCCTAGGCCATTCTATGATTCTATGATTCTATGTTGGAATAGGATGGATGGCAGCTGGTGGTGGTTGTTTTCTTACTAACTTTAACCTCTTATTTGCTTTTTGAAAATACCTGTATTCCTTTGGGACAGTAACTCAGCATAAATGTTTGGATACCACGACTCAAGTGTCACCGTTTTGTTTGGGTACTGTTAAAATGCGCAAAACCACCTCGGTGGTCCTCTACTGGATCTGTCCCAATATGTGGAGGTTGTTCTTGTGCTGGGTAGCCCAGAATTAGGTAGTGTTCCCCAAATGCTGTCTCACAAGTGCTGGATAATAAAGAATAATAAATTCCCTTGGCCTGCTGGCAGCTTTGGTTCTGACACCAAGCATGCGGTTGGCCTTCTTGGCGTGAACACATTTCTGGTTCGCACTCAACTTGCACGCCAGGACTCCCACGTCCTTTGATGCCAAACTGCTCTGCAGCCGGTCAGTGTCCTGTCCTGCCCTGGTGCGTGGGGTTCCTCCATCTTGAGGTGCAAGGTTTTGCCTTTGCTGACCTTCGCAAAGGTCAGCCCCTTTTGTCAGCCTCCTCAGTTTCCCCCATATGGCAACCAGCCCTTCAGCACATCGACCGCTGCCCCTGGTGAGGTGCCCCCTCAGTCTTGCAGGGGCTCTCCTGTCCCATCTTCCGGGTCATTCGTTAAGCCATTAAACAGTGTCAGCTCCTGAGCTGGGCCTTGGTCGTCATTCTTGGATCTCTGTGGTCTTCCTCTAGTATTAACAGATCTCTCGGACACCGTAAACTACAAAATAAAGCTTTATAGGACTTTAAAGCGTGGGGAGGGGAGTAATTACTTGGAAACTGGTGTGGTTCTCTAGAACTTGCTATTTAACTGGCTGATAAAGTGTGGGCTTTTTTGTCGTGCACTGCAATTATTTTTTTTTTTAATACTAAGTACTTTTTATTTATTTTCTCAAGTTTTTCTTGTTTATATTTGGCCCTCTTTCTGTACCTTCCGCCTCTGTTGTTCTCTGCCTTCTTACAGAGGCTTTTTCTCCACCTCCAAACTGTGCTTTTAAATAAAAAGAGGTCAAAACAACTAGAATTTTGTGGAAAAATGTATCTGACCATCTTTTTCTCTCTCTTTTTGTAAACAGGAGATCTGTGTAGTTCGTTTTACCCCAGTAACTGAAGAGGATCAGATATCCTATGCATTGTTGTTTGCCTATTTCAGCAGTAGAAAACGTTACGGAGTAGCAGCCAATAACATGAAACAAGTGAAAGATTTGTACCTCATCCCTTTAGGTTCCTCAGATAAAGTCCCACATCATCTTGTGCCTTTTGATGGGCCTGGTAAGTACAACTTGGAATTTGGAACTGTATTATCTGAACGCTACTTAAATAAGTTCACAACAGAAATACAAGAGAAAATTTGATTTAAAAATGCCAGTTATTCTGTTCAAACATGTCCCGAGTTTTCCAGTATATCAGCTTCCTTGAAAATACATTAATTTCCCAATGTAAGACTTTTCTGATACTTTAAAATATTGCCCAAAAAACCCTCTGTGCGTAGCTTTTTCACATTTACAACATTTTTCCTCTAACCTAGGTGGCTTTGTAGGTTAAATTTCAGTAAATTTAGTGATGCAAGTGAACTGTCATAGTAGTCTACTGCATTCCAAATTGATACTGTAACTTCAAAACAGTATTTTTTTATTATTTGAAATGTACTAATTCCTTTTCTCTCAAGTGTTCCAAATTTCCTTAAAAAAAGAAAGACATAGAAAGTTTGAAAAACAGATGGGCAAGGAAGCAAAGATCCTGAAATGGGTCTCAGTTGTTCTGCTTTTGCCTCAGTTATTTTGTATCAATTTATTTTGGTTATAAAAAATTGTGGATGATTTCTTCTTTTGAGATGGGCAGGGCCGAAATGAAGAGAGTCGGAGCTACAATTCATAATTTTTTTTTTTTTTTTGCAAGAACCTAAATTGTACAGAACACAATACATAGTGAAGAGATAGCTAATAGTGTATCGTGAAACACAGCTCCTTCCTGGAATGAGAGCAGCGTTTCAGGAACTTGCTCTTTGTGTGTCTGTGAAGTATGTCGATCACAAGTTGATGAAGAGGCTTTCTGGTTGCAAGTGTGCTGTTTGTTTTAACTCTCATGCTTTGCTACCACTGTTACCAGGCTGTAGCTCTGTTACAATAATATGATGTTTAACTTCTGTGACTGATATCCTATATCCCAGTTTCATGTTCTGCAATCTGAAGTTACGGTGGGCAGATAGAGTACTTAAACCAATTTTAATTTGCAGTGTTTGAAGACATAACTTGGTTGTTGGGAAAACATTTTTGATTATTTGAAGTATTGCTCCTCGTGTTTAATGATGGAAATTTCAAATGTCATAAAATGCATACTTTCTGTAAGATATTAGAAGAGTCTGGGGGGTTATTTTTGTTAAAATGATTGCCTTAACCAAAACATACGGAGATGATAAATTGCTGTTACAATTTTGCACAGGGATTGAAATACATCGACCAAATTTATTACTGGGATTAATAATTCGCCAGAAAATGAAGAGGCAGATTTCCGCTGTCGCAAGTGTTACTAGTAGCTTTGCTGATGAAGCTTCTGAAAGTACGTTGTGTAACTTGCCACCAGAGAAGAAGAGCAAGCCAAACAAACCTGAAGTCTCTCATCATGAGTTGGCACTGGAAGAAGAGGAGGAAAATGATTTTTTTAACTCCTTCACAACTGTGCTACACAAGCAGAGAAATAAACCTCAGCAATCTAATGTAGAAGATGTTCCTGCAGTTGTTGAACCATTGGTGGAAAGTACCAAACATGAACCACCGAAGCCTCTCAGATTTCTTCCTGGAGTCTTGGTTGGGTGGGAAAATCAGCCTTCTGCTCTGGAGCTAGCAAATAAACCGTTGCCAGTAGATGATATTCTGCAAAGCCTATTGGGTACGACAGGGCAGGTGTATGAACACAGCAAGTCTGAAGCGAGTCCCAGCGAAGAGATACCGTTGTTAAATGAACCAGCAACCTTAAAAGAAGAAAACATGGTTGTTGCTGATGTCACTCCTGAAGTTACTGAAGCGAAGACTGGTTTGGGTGATCTACAAGAATCCACTAACAGTGCTCCAGCTGGGGATGCAGCAGCTGTAGGGACCACAAGTTCTGCAAGAAGCACTGGATCTTTAATGGGGCTGAGTCTTAAGGGAAAACCTCCGGATGTCTCCACAGAAGCGTTTTTAGCAAATATATCTGCTCAGTCACAGAATAAAGAAACTGAAGAAACTAAAGAAAATGATGTAAAGCGGCAGTTGCCTGACAAGGATAACGTTGCACAGGAAGTTAGAAGGACCCCAAATTCCAGCTTCTCTTCTTCCTCATCAAACACAGGGAAAAAGCCCAGTGAGAACAACATTAATGTAGGCTCTGCTGAAGTCACCACTGTCAATACCTCTAAATCACCACCATTTATTAATCTTAAAAGAGACCCTCGGCAGGCAGCTGGGCGAAGTCAGCAGACTAATGCTTCAGAAAACAAGGAAGGAGACGTTAGCAAAAATGAAGACCGGCAGAACGCTTCAGGAAATGATCAAACGGAACCAGAGAATAAACAAAGTGATGCACAAACCACTGAGACGCAGTACAGTTCAACCGCAGCAAAAGCAGATAACGCCACTGCATCACAAGTGGAAGATACCAAACACTCGCCGGAAGATGGACTGATGCAAAACATTGAAACACTGAACTCGTTTCGAAGAGGACCAGCAGCAGCAGCAGCTTCATCTCATTTTGAAACCGAAAACTCTTCTCGTTCTGAATTCATTTCCAAAGGCCCAACCCCTATTACAAGTGGCAGCTTCTCGTCTGTTAGACCTCCGCAGCAGAATTTTCAGCATCCTAAATCGAACCCACCTGGATTTCAGTTTCAGGCTCCTGCACCTCATAACTTCCCTCCACAGAACAACCCTATGTTTGGATTTCCTCCTCATTTACCACCTCCACTTCTTCCTCCTCCTGGCTTCGGCTTTCCTCAAAATCCAATGATGCCATGGCCACCAGTAGCTCATTTATCAGGTCAGCCACCACACTATGCTGGACCCATTGCACAAGGGCTACCAGTGGCTCACAAACAGTCAAGATTTTTGGGACCAGAAAATTTTTTTCAGAGTAAAGACAGTAGGAGACCAGAAAGACGCCACAGTGATCCTTGGGGCAGACAAGAGCAGCATTTGGAGAGAGCGTTCAGTAGGGGAAAAAACGATCAACATAGACAGAGGTTTTACAGTGAATCCCATCACCAAAAGAAAGACAGACATGAAAAGGAGTGGAACAACGAGAAATATTGGGAGCAAGATTCTGAAAGAAATAGACGCAGGGACAGAAACCAGGAGAAGGAAAGAGAGAGGAAGAGTAGAGAGGAAGGACAGAGAGACAAAGAAAGATTGCGATCTCCACACAGCGATAGGGCTGCTGATGGGAAAAGCCCCCGAGAGACTAGAAATCCCGAAAAAAAGACAGAGAAGCCTAAAAGTGAAGAACAGCCTGATGAAAAAGATAAGGAGAGGGAGAAAAGCAAAGAGAAGCATAGAGAACGAGAAAGTGAAAAGAACAGAGAGAGACATAGGGACCACACTGACAGAACTAAAAGCAAAAGGTAAAAAGATGCAGGCAGTCTTTGAAAATCCTATTTAAATAAAATGATAGAGTAATGTCGTAAAACTTTGTATAAAAAAAAAAAAAAAGCCTGCTAGGATTGTGCCATCTTTTTTATTCAGTGTTGGTGTTTTGCAGAAACAAGTCTGTGTTTTGGTACCACTCGGCATACCAATACTCATCCTTTTTTTTCATTATACCAACTATCGCTAGAAGTAGGAGTTTAATATTTTTAAAAAATTTTACATTGCTGTATATTCAAAATTTTAAAGATTTCTTTTATTAATATGCAATAAAGGCTTAGAAATTTTCTTAGCTGATGAAGCTGGCTTTAGTCAAGTCTGCAGTATAGTTGCTGCCTTTGGTAATTTGTGCTCTCTTCTGTTTTAAGATGCTCTGATAATTTTAAAGGTCAATTTCATACAATAACCTTCTTTTTAAATTGCACTGTTTTTAAGGACTGTAGCAAAGCTTCAGAATCCACACACATTACAACAAAAGATAACATGCTTGGTGGCGTGAAGAGGTTTTTTTGTTCTTTTTTTAAATTATTCTGTAGTACAATAAAATAATTCAAGTGTATTTCATTAGTTTTTCAAGTTTTTCCTAAGCATCTGAAGCAGTTTGTGACCAGAAATTGGAAGGCTGAGCTGCTTGAATGTTATTGCTTTAAACTGCACTTGTTTAATAAGAAAGCATTTTTAACCTAAATCCCTGAAAATATGATTTGTAGTAGTAAATTCATTTCTCCCACCATTTTCCATGCTTCAGAAAACTTGAATACCTAAGCTTGTACATTACTTTGTGTTTTGCTATCCTTTTTACTGTAAAATGTAAATATTTTAAGGGATATTTTGATTCTAAAATGATAAAACTTTCTCACATACTGCGTGTGTTTGATTTCATAGGTGTGAAACTGTAGGCTAAGTGAATACAGGAGGCTGAGTTATGGAGTGCCACATCTGTTGTTTAACTTCATGGGTCAGGCGTTTTGAGTTTTGGGGGGTGAAGAGGCGGGAAGAAGGGCAGAAGGGTGTTTGTACCATTGGGACTTCTAGTAAATTGGTATTTTGTAGTGACTACTATGCAGTGGTGCCAAGCAAAAAGCCAAAAGAAACGCAAACCTGAAAACAAGCTCAGATCTCCTGCTTTTATACTTCTTAAAATACACTGTCCATTTTGCTGAGTTGGTCAGAAGCAACAGAAATATTCCACCAAGTAAAGAAAAACTTATGATCATTGTTCCAATTTTCAGTGTTTTGTTTTTCATTTTGAGCGGATGAACATGTCCTGATGTAGCATTTTGCACTTTGCTGTACAAAAGCCTCTTCTCTACAGAAAACTCTTTCCAGTTGAACAACACAATAATTGTAAGTTTTAATTATGAATATACTTGAAGGTAAAACTTCATGTGGATACCTTGCAGGTAGTTTCATGGTCAAATTGACTAAAATTAAAAAACTTGCACTGCATAAAGGAGGTGACTGACATCTATTAAGTAATGCTTCTTAGACTCACAGTTAAGAAGATGTATAAAGAAAAAGTCTTCCATTTGTTAGTCACTAGAAGCAATATTTTTAGCATGATCACATGACGTGATTAAATTAGTCTTTCCCAAATTAATTCCTGTATAGCAGTAGTGCTGTTGGATGTATCTAGCAGTATTATGCAAGTGTTGTGTTGCTTAGTATTTACATCAGAGTTCTTTAAACACAGAAGTGCACCAAAGCATTATTCTGGGTTTTGGGCTAAGTTTTAAGTTGGCAGCTCTGCTTGTGAAGATTTTCTTTTTACCTGTTCAAAACTTGTCAACTCCCGATCCACTGGTGATCCATCTCTCACATTCACATCCATCATTTGTGCTCTAAAAATAAACTGAGAGCAATGAAAATTGCAACTGTCTGTACAGAAGGGATGGGAACTCTGCCTGCCAGGGTGACCAGAAGTAATTTGTTTGGAAAGAATACATAAACGTTTTCCACGTTGGCTGAGTGCTTTACTACCTGCCTCATGTAAGTAGAACCCAAAGAGAGCCTCACTCTGGAGGGAGAGTTTTTTAGGAGTTAAGTTAATAAGCAGCAACAGTTTCCAGGATTTGGTCCTGGAATCTGAGTTTGTGTAACAGGATTAAATCGCACTCCTACAGGAATAAAGGATTTGTCTTCTCCATTGCCTTCAGTCACTCTCCTTCGTGTTAGCTGAAAGTACTCTAATTGCTTGTTTTGTGCTGAATCACTGCTCAGACAACAAAAAGCAGTATGCACTCAGGAGGAGCTGGCAGTACACCAGGAGCCCCAGAGAGAACAGGATAAACCCTAAATACGCTCCCTTTCCCGGCATCACTTGGCCGTAAAAGGCCCTCCTAAGAGAAACTGGAAGAGGAGAAGAATCCGGGGCCAGTTCATGTGCCAGGTGGGCTTCACGGGCTGGCTGCTGGCAAGAGGGGAGAAACCTCTGCTGCATCATGCTGATGGATTGAGGGCTGAGAACAGCTGAAGAGGATGGAGCGAACCTCACAAAGATGTCTGCAGATGCTTATTAGAACATCTCTGGGTAGTTCTAGCCCTCCCCCTCACTTCAAGTCATCTATAACTGACTTGGCAGTGCATATGCTGCTGCTTATGAATTATGGTTATGTGGAAACTAATACATGTCACCCAGTTTTACTGTGATTCCTGTCCCTGCTCCGTATTTGCTTTATGGAAAGATGGGAAAAAAAAAAAAAAAGAGGTACTTGTTTTTGATAGGTGTCCACTGAAGACTTGTGTTCGGTGTATTTCCATGCAAAGAGGAGATGGTTTATTGTTTTGTGCTTTTGAGCAATAGTAAAGTAAAAAAAGGAGAAGATAGGAATCAATCACTACTATTTTTATTTAAGTGTTTTATTTCTATAGAAAGCCAGCAGTCAAATTAGAAATGTGGACTCCATCATAAATCATTTGTTTAAAGACATTAAAAGAGAACTTGATTTATTTTGGTCTTACTGCTCACTAAAGTAAAATGTAACGGAACTTTTTCAGAAGGAATAGACTTCCTGCATTTTCATGTGAAGAGCTCTGTTTAATTTTTTGATATTATAAATTCATGAAAAATATAGTCATAATTTACTGTGGCCAAAGCCTTTGTCTTGTAAAATTGCAAAATCTGATTTAGAGGAATATAAACCAGAAAGGTTTAGCTAAAGCAAAGTGGTTCTTAGACTTTGTAGTTTTTAAGCTGTTAGGAATAGGAGTTATTTGTAGGCAGATGTCCACCTTCCCATATTAAAATTATTAATGGGTAAACCATGTAGTCAAACAGGAAAAGACCTCTTCTGGAGAAAAACAGCAGGCAGATTTTATATCTGTGCAGCAATTACATGAAATAGTTTGTCTGCTTTTAAAATCGTTCTTCAAGTGTAATATTTTTTCGGGAAGGCAGGCTTACGCTGTACCCTTCTACATAAATGCACAACGACTGATGGATAGAGAGACAGGCAGGAGAACGTCTTCATTACCTAAAATAAAGTCTTTGTGGACTTAATTAATTACAGATGTTATGATTTTAAAAATTCTCATTGCAATAAATGTGCTTTTTGGCCCAAGTATACCTTTTTTCTCCCTCCTCGCCCTGCAATTTATTCTGCACTTGACCTTAATATTACAAAATTTGAAGAGAAACCCCACACTGTAATAAAATTTAAGGGTTTTGGAGAAACAGGCAAGTTGTCTGTCCTCATAAAGCAACAAACAATACTGGAGTGACAGTTAGCTTTATAAGTTAAATACTACGTATTTGTCTACAAAACTTCTCATTATTTTAAAATCAATACTAAAGAGTATACGTAAGTAATTTTATGAGTAAAACAACTGATCACATTTTATATATGCTACTAATACTCAACATTCACAAAAAAGGACGGGGACAATTTTATTCAGCGCTTACTTGAATTAGTTCCCGAGTCTTACACTGCCAGCTAACACAAGAAATGGGATGGAAAGGCAGTTTATTACTTCTAAAGAGTCTTACACAGTTTTTGAATTAATTTCCATAATTTCCGTTGTAAACATTATACCCTTCTGCTTTCATGAGCTGAATTTTCTTAGAATCGTGGAAGAGCACAATATCTTTAATTTTACCAATGAATTCCTTCTGAAAAAGCCCTGCTGTGACTACGCTGACTTTCCTGCCAATTTCAAAACCACCAAAATAACAAATGCCACCATAGTTTAATGCAGTGTATTTTCTGCGTGGATCAATGTCTTCAAAAAGAATTAACTCCTCATCAAGGTACACCTTAATACAAGTTTGGTTTTGAATGACAGTAACAAAATGCCATCTTCCATCACAACAGACGGAGTATTTGCTCTGAATTAGAGGAACAGAGATTCTTTCTCCAAGATTAATCACAACTTTTAATGTTCCATTGGAAAGACCGATGGCAAGGAAATCATTATCTTCATCTTCGCCTTTTCCCATCCATACTATTAAGCCTTCAGTTTGATTGGTAGTAAAATTTAAAGAAATGCGGCTATGCTGGAGGTCTCTTTTTCCATAATAAGGATCTGTGTATTTGATGTAGGAATTTCCAACAAACTTTGCTATGAAAAAGTTGATTTTGCTATCGCAGTACTTCCCTGACCAGCCTAGTGTGCATACACAGGCATACGAAAACAAAGCAGGTTGAGGAATACAGAGAGCGTGAGACCCACACCTGTTCCATGAACAGTGAATAGATTGTTCACACGTGCTCCCTGTCCACTCTCGTGGGCACGAACAAGAAAAGCCTGACTTTTCAACGTGACATGTTCCGTTGTTTTTGCACACTTTGTACCCACAGGCTGTTCCGTCACAGTCACCAACATTGGCTCCACCTTTGGCATCAGTCGTGGTAAGCTTCAGTTCCCTGTCATTTATAACAATTTCTCGTATACAACCGGTGAAACCTGTGGGTTCGTTTTCTACCGCCATTGAATTAACAAGGTTTAAGGAGGACACCCCTCCCACAAAAAAATCTGTGTGCGTGTCTAGGGCTTTCATTCCAGGACTAGCTCCTTGAGTAACGTTGACACCATCGAGGTCCAGGTAACCTTCGCTGCCAACTCTTCCTGCTTTGAGCGAATGCCATGTATTGCCATTTGCATGGACCTTCTGAAAGGTCTGTAGGATGACTGTCTTGTCTCCGAGATTGTAGCGTAACTGTATAAATCCATTTACTAATGATACGCATAGAAAGTCACCTGTAAAAAGACAGTATAAAATAGTTTTACTTTTTAGAGGCAGCACACTGAAGAACAGAATCATAATCCTGTTGTTTTCATGCCTTACCTTCCCCACGTCAGTAACTTATTTTCAGTAGCCTTGTACCATCACTGTATAAATCGCACAAAGGGAAAAATGTTCCCTAATAAGTTTCTCATGTTTTTTTTTTTATTTTATTTTTTTTTTCCATTATTGGAAACTGAGCTTGTGTTTGCTTCAAAGTTAAAAGAAAACCCAACCTGGAAAGCTCTGCTTTGGTGCTCAGACTAGGTAACTGTGACAAAGGAAGAAACAGGATCACTTTGGCATCCAGGGACTTTGAGTTGATGTTCCCATGAAAAAGAATTGAGTTTTGGCCAAGTTACAAAACCCAGAATACTCTCAATTTCCACATGCCAAATAAAAGCTTGAATGGATTTGTCAGTTTAATGCACTGAAATTTTGCCCGCACCAAATATACTCTGCTTTCCCTGAAGCTGGTTTTTGCAGCAGGGATGTTTTGGGTTTAAGAATCTGACAAGTGTAGGAACAGGTAAGTGTTTTATTGAATTGTTCTGGAGGCCTCTCTGACAGGAACTATTAGGAGGTTGTCTTTTCTTGTACTATCAGTTTCTGGCCTAACAAGCAATATAAATGGAGAGAGAGTGCCAGCTGGGACTCAATGTGAAGAAGAAGAAAAGCTAGGAAAGGTTAGGAAATGAGAGCTGGAAGGAAGTGTGTAAGGGCAAAGATGGAGCCTCGTAGAGGAAGGTGACAGGGAGGCTGAAGAGGACAGCAGAAGAGTCTGCAAATGAAAGTCACATTTTCCAGCTTTTTGATATTTGCCTGTGCAATTTAACTTCTTTATATTACTTTTGGAAATAGTAGGCTTAAGGTTGTTGTGTTTTGTTTTGGTTTGTTTTTTTAAATTGAATTTCTGAGTTAATAAATATGAACCTACTTGAGGTCCATATGTATGTGGATAAATACAGACATAGACCTGTTGGAGCGGGTCCAGAGGCAGGCCAGGAAGATGATCAGGGCCTGGAGCACTTTCCCTGTGAGGACAGGCTGAGAGAGTTGATGTTGTTCAGCCTGGAGAAGAGAAGGTTCCAGGAAGTACTGCCTTCCAGTACTTAAAAAGGGGGCTGCAGGAAAGATGGGAAGGGTTTATCAGGGAGTGCAGTGACAGGATGAGGGGTAATGTTTTCAAACTAAAGGAGGGTAGATTTAGATTAGATATTAGGAAGTGATTATTTACTGTGAGGATGGTGAGACACTGGAACAGGTTGCCCAGAGAAGCTGTGGATGCCCCGTGCCTGCAAGTGTTCAAGGCCAGGCTGGATGGGGCTTTGAGCAACCTGGTGTAGTGGGAGGGGCCCCTGCCCATGGCAGTGAGGTTGCAACTAGATGATCTTTAAAGGTCCCTCCCACCTCAAACCATTCTATGATTCTATAATATGTATGTTAAATTCGAATATAAGCTTTCTTTCCTAATCATTACCGGTAAAACTTAAGTTTCATGTAGTATTTTGCTAATGAAAAAAACACTTTTAAATTTGAAAAATGCAAACTGCTCGTATGTTTGAGCAATTTACATAACCTGCTTGTCTGGCCTTAATCCTGGGGTGAGAAAGGAGCTTTGGAAACAGTTTCTGAACTACCTGCTTGTCAGCCTTCCAATCCCCCTCTCCTACCCAAACAATCAGACTTGTATAAAGTCATGAATACTCATTCTTTGCTCTCTAGGAAGAAAGAAAAACATCTGACCAGGTTTGCTTGCCCATCTGTCTTGTAATCAGGAAGAGCTGGAGAAGCTGAAAGTTCTTCCAGTCTTCCTGGCCTGCAGGGAAGCTTTTTGGTACATTTACACATTTGACAAGGTTCTGTCTAGAATGACATTAGCGAATAGTGCTTCAGCGAAGTGGAAGAAGTGGACATGGTTTCAGCAGTTAACTGTAGTGCTTCTGACTGAAGGCTACTGATGCCTGTTGCCTGTGTACTTGCTGTCAGTGTTGGAGTCTAGTCTTATTACAAGATCAGATCTGTGTTACTGCATCTGCTGTCTGCAGCTTAAGGAGAGGTTATGGCTGAGGGCTCAGGATTATGTTCTAGCACAAATCTGATGCCTCTCTTCAAATTGGAGTAACTTCGTTTTCTGCTAGTTATGAACAAAACCCCTAAACTTAGCAATTTCAGTTCCCCGTGAGGCTGTCAAGATACTTTGTTACTCCCTCGGTTGGACCCTCTTCTTTCAAAGACTTGCCATTTTAGTCTTTAGCAAGAACAGTTGAGATAGATTTTAGGATGTGGACATTGATCTTGGGGTTCAGCTCAGTATTTCTCCATGAAGTTTATCATGCCATAGGTACTACTCAGGGACAACTGGCTGTATTTTAGGGCTCTATAATATAAAGTGCTGTCTGCTAAACGTCCATGAAACTTCCTCTCAAAGTGAAGGCAGATGAGGCGCTTGTCTTTGTTCCTCTTCAGCCTGTGTCTGAAGCAGTTGCACAGTTGCACAGCTGAAGCCCATGTAGGCCTTTGCTATCATAGGAATTGCATCACTATTTTAAATAAATGTCATTATTGTCACTGAATTTCTCCTCTCAGAAGTCTCAGTATGGGAGACCATGAAGTAAGGTGGTTTCCACTGTTTCAGTTGAAGCATTACTCAAACCTGTCCCATATGACCCTAACTGGGGCCAAAGACCTTTCTGAGGGTTTCCTTTTCTTGAGTGTGAAGGAGATGACGTCCTCACTTTTCCCAGGACTAGACTTTATAGCTGGGCCCTCTTCCAACTTCTCAGATTAGCATCTCATCTAGTATGGGAAGGGGACATTTTGTAGCAGGTGTTGCCTTGAGGAAAGAACTGTTCTGGAGTTAAAAATAACACTTTTACTTGCAAATCCTAGTTCAGTGTTTTCACCAAATGACTTGACGGTCAAAGTTACTCCACCTGAAGGTGGATTGTCTTTACAGCAGAAGCCTGCACTCTGAAACAGGTTATCAGTTTTTCTCCTATCACTTTAACTTTCTGATTTTGATTGTGCCCAGAAGACTCATCTGCTCTTACATCAAATGCCAGCATTCCCAGAAGCCAAGTCAAGTCCTGAGCAGTCAGTTCCTAAAATTGGGAGTTAATGAAAAGTCTCCTGTAAGTACATCTGACTACTACTGTGAGATCAGGATTATCCATGGTAGTATCTGCTTATATGACTTCTTATGATGAATTCTGAATGCATCACACAAAGTTTCAGCTTGCTGTTACTCTGAATGTAAGTCTTTAAGCAAACTGGTTGCAGTCACGCAGTCAAGTTTTAAATTCCCCCAAATGGTGACAATGTCCTTTAGTGTTCACCCTTTATCTAGACACACACGTGTCTCTTTATAACTTGAGAGGGGATCGTGCTTAAGCAGTATCAGGTCACCATGTTTTATGTTGCCACAGGAAACTCGTCTAAATTGTAAAGTCTCAAAATTTTGTACAGCTGGAAACGCATACTGGTGCACTCTGAGTGGCCCTGTTCATGCCAGAAGCATTACTATGGCTAACAAATGCGATGATGGTGGTAAGTTTACGCTGCTGTGTTGGGCAAAGACCTCTGCAGTTACTGCCTTCCCTATCCAATCTGCCTAATGCTGACACATTTCCTTCCTAGGAGGACTGAATACAGGGTCGGGGGATCTTAGGCTGCCAGGCCGTGGGCAGGGAGGGGGTATCCTGGATGATATTTTCAATGCTTCTCTTTCAGAGACTCTTCTTGTGCTCTGTGTGTGTAAGGTAAAGCCTTTATTACCTTTTAGAGTGCCTGAATCTATTCCTACAATTCACTGCAAATTAACAATAAAGATTTCCCACTAGTTTTTCAGGCCAAAGGAACTTCCAGAACATCCTTTTCAGTAACTTTGGAAGCAGTGGCATGCACCTTTTTGATGCTGTTTGCATGTCCCCAGCAATACAGAGATGCAAATCTCTGTAAAGTCTTCCTCTTTGATTGAAACTCACTGATTTGTTCCTGGATCACTGAAGGTTTAGATTCCTTTACAAAGATTAACAAGACATCTGATGCTTGTCCTTTTCCTCAACCTGTGTTACTAAGCAGAAGCCTCTATGCTGTGTTGGGGGCAGAGGCTTTGATGATCTCAGTGCTTCAGCAGTTTCTGCAGGGTAGAAACAAGAACTCTAGGCGGTGCTTTCCTGGTTACAGAACATGGGTAGTCTTGGTTCTTTCAGACTTTTCAGAGCCCTGAGACAGCATCTCTGGATGTATGTTTGCTGGCCTCAGTCTGCACCTTCTGTTGCTTTTACCTCAACTTTCTGTCCTCTAGCTCAAGGCCAGAATGTCAGTTTCTATCACTGTCGTATCAGGTAGCATTCCCTCCCCGTCCTCCTTCCACCTTCTTTTTCAGAAAACCTTGTTGATCATTGTGACCATCTCAGTGACAGAGTAAAAATCTGAACCTTATATTCTCATAAGCAGTAACTTTGACAGGAATCATTCCCAGTTAATGAGACCTCTTTCTGTAGGTTCGTTTCAGTATTTGCTCATCTTCACTCTAAATTGACCTCTAAGCCACCGTAGTAAAGTGCCTGTGTCTCCAACAGTATTTATTGCCTATTTTTTGGTGTGACGCATCCTGTAACCATCATAGCTCCAGATGTATCTTTGCTCCCTGCTCTTCCCTGCCTTGCTGAACTTGCTGAAGGGAATATTCACATTGCTTTTATTTTTCCTTCTTTTCACCATCCTGCTCTTCACAGTTTTCCTTTCACCCTGCTATCCTGTATGACTTCTGTACCCAAATCCTGACCTCTTTATCATACTCTTTCAGGAGCAGAACTTTTCTGGACTAGTAGGAGCAGAAATAGTCACGTCACCCTGCAGTTGAATGGCAGTACTCTGTGGCCAAGGAAGGTGATGCGCTGTGGTCTCCACGTGAGAGGGAACCTAGATGAGCAGTAGCTTTCCTTCACAGCTGGCCTTCTGAACATTTCCAGGAGCTGGAATAAGGCCCGGGGCCAAGAGGAAGAGGGAGGGCTATAAATGAGTAGAACAAAGAAACAAAGGACACCCTTCCACAGCCTCTGCTGCTGATTGTTAAGCCAATAGTATGTCAGCATGGTTGAAGTTTGTTATTCTCAGCTTAATCTCTTTGTGGTCTGCCTTGTCTTTAAGGGTTTGTTAACCTTGACTCTGTCTTTGCCATAGCCTGGGTGCACGCACACAGTCAGGCATCGGTCAGCTGACAGGTGGTAGCAGCTTGTTGCACCTGTTGTTACTTGATCTTTTATCTAGTGATGAGCGCAGCCAGTGCCCCTAATGCACACTTACAGGAGCTACCCATGAATGTGCTTTCATGGATTATTACAAAATGATTCTACTCCATGTACGGAGCCACTTCTCACAGCTAATGCGAGACTGAGAACAGGTACCAAGTCAAGCCTGTGGATCTCTCAAGCCACGTAAAAATCACTGGGGCTACAGGTAGATTTCAGCTCCCACATGGACCACTGCCCCAGAGCAGAAGGGCATAGCTAGGATCTAGAACAACTCCGCTGATGGAGTGAGACTCATGCATCTAGAAGGGGCAGGCAATTACCTATTTGTAAGTCAGACCACTCAGCCTCACCTTCGTAAATGCTCCTCTCCTTGGTGAAGAAATTCTTCCACTTCCTTTAGTCACCACTGCCACCCTGGCATATTTTGGCAGCTAGAAGCAGCCACGATACTTGAGCAACCTCAGTTTGCCACTCTTAGTTTTGTTTTGCTTGCCAGTGGCAAAGGAGTAGCAAAAACACTTCATGTGCAACACATTTCAGAACGATGGGAATGTCTGTTCTGTCACACAGACAGCTGGTAGTTCTGCTTCCTATGCTGCTAATTTAACCCAGTACAAATGATCCCAAACTAACAACAAAGCAGAAATTATGTCCTTGTCAGCTAAGGAAACCTGGCTGCCGAGAGAGAAGACTTAACCACTCTTAAGTTCGAAAAATAGGTGGATAATCAATTTGTTTCTGATTAGGAAAACAACACTTGTGGGTGTTCTAGAAATTCTGAATATTTCCGTAAGGTTTTAGTTCAGTTCCATAATCTAGTTTTCACCAAAAACAATGTCTTAGAAAACTGCGCAGATATCACACCCTGGTTACCTCTTATTTTCATGCTTTAGATTTTTAAACTGAAACGCTTTAAATATCAGGAGTTAAAGTTTTGAGGTTTTTCAGACCAGGTAGGGAATGTAATCTGGTTAAAGAGAGACAGAGCACTGGTGTTGCAAACGTTGAATACTAAATATAGTGTGAGTCATCCCGTTCTGTTTATTAACCTGACATTCTTCTTAGTCATGCAGCATAAGTGTTCTTTCTCATCCCATCAGGGAGCAAACCTTTCCATCACCCTGGCCTGAACTCTGGAATAGTGCAGACAGCCTACAGCATGTTCCACCTTCGTGAACAAACATAAAGCTTCAGTAATGTCATGACTCAACAAAAAAGTAATGCTCTTTACTACCTTTTACCCAGAGTGCCAAGGTGGCAAGGAGTGGTCAGTCAAGGGACTGAACTGTGCATTGTTCAAGCAGTTGATAGGCATCCAGCAAACCCTGTCTGAATTAAAGGCTTTTTATTCAGTGAGGGTCTCACGCTTCCACTGGTAGAAATAAGACACACTGGACTTGAGGAAATGTGGAGAGGGATGCCCTTCTACTGAGGCTCTGCTGGGCTCCACTAGAGAGTGCTGCATTTTTTGCAGCCACCTCACTCAGAAGCAGAGAATACAGCTCTCTGCATCTCCCACATTTTTACTTCATTGGCATAAGACAAATAATCAAAGAGGGGGGAGAAAAGTCCCCATCATTCTGTCTGCAAGTTTCTAAACTAAAATATGCATACACAGTTCATCTGTTGTCATTTTTTGGTGCATGTTTGTTTCCCTCCAGCTTACTATAAATATAGCTAGCTGCATAAATTCAGCCAAATTTCAGAAATTATTTTCTTAAGGTCCACAGAAATCAATACTACCAAATTTAAAGTCACGACATACATTCAGAAACAGTTAAGGCGAGAAAACCAATGACTGACAGAATTATAGGAAATCCAGCTAACAGGTAAAGATCCATGGGATGTTTTCCATTTTAGGCCAATTTGCCAGGTGTTTAAATGTGTGTACTGAAGCAATCACCTTGTTAAGATACTCGAAGGCTGGAACCAGAATATCAACTTTCGTTTAAGGAGACTAGCCACCTACCTACCCTTTCTAGAAACGCACATAATGTTCCGTCAGAAGAACAAAGCAAGAAGGAAATGTTTCAACACAAGTCCATTGCTTATTTCTTCACCTGCTACAGATTTTTTTTTTTTTTTAATGATTGAAGTATTATTTGGTGTGGGCATGCCCCTGAAGGGAAAGTCCCAGTGTAGTGTTTACATGGGTAACAAGCCAAGCTAATTGATAACTGTGTCACTCTGTATCATTACTAATTTAGCTGCGCAGTCAGAGTTCATTTCCTATTAAAAAAAAAAAATCAGTATTGCCTAGTAAGGAAAATGTTCTAATTATTTCCTGATAAAAAGGAATGTTAGGGAAAAAAAAAGTGTTTTCAGCAATCAGTTTATTAGATCTTACATAACTGTGTAGAAGAAAAGGCTTTATAGGAAGTGCTTTTTAAACTAATCCCCAACAGAAAGCTCTTTCACATCTGCTGGCTGCTAAGAATACTTCTGAGTCTTTCATCAGTCTAATTCTGTCTGGATTTGACAGGATTATATGAAGGCATATATAAAGAGCCAGATGATTAGCTTTTCCTAAATCTTTCAAAACTTCAGGGCAGAGAAAATGGAAGGAGGAAAATTGTAAAGGAATTAAATTACTCTGTAGAAGTTGTTTTTTATTTTGAAGTGAAATTGATATGAATCTAGAAAGCGATTTAAAGAAAATATTCCTTCTGGTACAAACTAAACATTCATGAATGGCAGAAGAACGAGGGCATGCTCATGCTAAGCCTCTACTGGCCCAAGTTAAACACACTTAGCACTCTCTTTGATGCTTTCCAGAGAGATATTTAATTTCTTTATATGCTAGCTGCTTCCATGACCTTTGACTATTCTTTTGAGAGAGATCCTTTTTTTCTCTTCTGTTTTTCATGGTCCATGTAATGCTTTAGTTTATACACTGAGAATCTCAGAATTTTGCCTGTAAGTGATAGAATTAGAAAAGATTCATTGTAGAAGACAAAGTGCTTTGCAAATAAATGTATTTGTATTCCATGTATTTATTCTCTGAAGCTGTTTCTCTGTATGTGGCTGTAATTAGACTGAGGTGAACAGGAGGTGCCAGCAGCGCGTGACACATTATCGCTCTTACTGAATGGTAGCCTGTTTAAACCTTTGTGTGCAGAATAAGAAGATGGTAAATTGGGCATGTGTGTGTTTATATGCATGTGTGGCTGAGTGTGTTTATTGAAATGGTTCAAAGCTTTCGGCTTTGATCAAAGGAATTCAAAGATATATGATGAATAGTTAAATGCATTTTTTGTCATACAAAGGCCCATTTTTTGCATAATGTACTACTAAAAAGTGGAAAATTTGCTCTAAGATCATGTTATGAATGATAAGCGATGCTTCTGTTTAAAAATGTGCAAGACACCACATAAATGCAATTGAAAGATTTTAGCCCTAAAGGCTAAATTTTAAAATGTTATTTACACTGGTTGTAAATATTTGGTTGGCAAATTATGTTTTCATGCCATGAAGTTTTAGGAATGTTAACTCAGTAAAGTTTAAAATACTTTTATAAATAGCAGAAATATTTTTTTTAGATTTGTTTTTCACTCTGTACATCTGGCAAACGCAGAACTTGCACAATTTGCACGCTGCTCCAGCAACCTTTTGGCATTATATAATAAAAAGTTAGAGTTCTGGTGAACCTCATTAGCTCTGTCGTAGTCTGTTCATTTTCACTTAACTCATTGGATCAATTTTTATATTGCTTTATTTTTGCTCATTTTAAAACACCGTCCCAGACCCCTAGACTTTGAAGCCTCATGTAGCTGCACTGAAACTGTGGGAGCAGTATCAGTACATGGCTGCTGAAAAGCTCACTCCAGGTACTTTTCAGGGGAAAATGGTTTCCTGAACCACTTCATGATATCCTTGCTGGCTTTGGGCTGATCTAAAATTTTGTTATGCGTGTTTTTATTTACGAAATTGATTATTCACAGATCAAGACCCAGTCACCATGGTCAAGGTGTTACAGAGACTGAATGCCTCAATCACATTAGTGCACTGCCTTTCTTTTTTTATAAAGTCCCTGGCTGTATGGCATCAGCAAGGGGGAATACCCTTACCTGACTGGGTACCCAAATGCTGGGCGATGTAAAACAGGATACCCTCTGGCGATAGAGGCTGGAACTGTATTTTGATATGGGTCTTATGCCGGACATAAAAAGGTGCAAATGACATCCATGATGATTCATTACTTCTGAAAGATGGATCACTAATGGAAATACCTGAAAAATACAAGAGAAAAGATCTTCTGAAAGATATTTTGAGAGGACTGCATTATTATGGCACCAGTTGTCTACAGTTATTTTGTACAGCTCATAAATGCTCTATATTACACTTCAAATTCTTCCATTTCCAAAGACTAAAAATAACCTACATACAGAATAAAACACAGACAATAGCAAATCAGTGCCATTTTGTCTTCTGTCTGCCTTGTTTTCGTTAACAATCAAGCCTGTAGTTGTAATGCAAAATAAACGTGATCTTGTTAGTGTTCATTTTCAAGTAAATATAAGTGTAAATTTTACATTGTATAAACATTCAAATGCAAAATACTTTTGCAGGAATCAGAATAAACATTTATTTCTTCACCATACAGATGAAAACCTTAGTGGAGGATTTTTAATGAATGCCTTTGTGTGGCATAAGAATGTACATTTTGAGTGGACTGTGTTCATTAATTGCTACTGAAATTTGGGGTTTGGATAGTCATACTGAGATGCCTGGTAATTGAAATTGTCCTGTCTTATACTGAAATGGAGCACTTTCACACAATGAAAGTGAAGATACAGTGTACACCACATCATTTTGTCTTACCACTTCTCTCAGGGCTAATTGTTCATACGGGCCTAAGAATCAGGCTGATTAACCTTCCTTCAGGTAGATGACTATACTTTTTTATGCTTCTTACGTCCCTTGAAGTTAGGTCAGTTATTAGCTAATTCACTGTTGTGTAGTTGTTAGCTTGCTGCATTTGTGGATTCACTGCATCAAGTCAGGCTATTCAGAAGTGTAGGGTACGTACAGACCTGTGTGTGAGACTTTTTTATTATTTTTACTTTTACTGCTGGGTTAACAGCACTAGTAAATACCTGAACTGTAAGTACAGCCTCCTTCACTTCTCACAGCCTTCCTGCTGATTCTCTTCTAAGAAGCCAACATCTTTCTTCATTTCGGTGCTCCTAATTTCATAGGTTTATAGTAACTTGCTTTCAGTCAGACACACTTTCGTGTATGTACCTACCTTGTAGTGCATTCCTGGACAACCTTATGCTACCTTTCCGTACCCAATTTTCCTGCACAGCATCTGCTCAAGAATTCACTTGCTATCCAGTCGCAGCCGCACTGCCTGTGGCCTATGGGCCGTAGTTATTAGACTGGAATGCAGTCAGCACGCTGCAACACTTTGTAATTTGCCTTTCTGTCACACTACCTCTCTCAGAACACGATTCAAGGTGTTCCTGGTGGAGCGTGTCCAGCGGACAGACACACCATTATACAGGATCCAGATCTCTCACCTGTTATCAGCATAGTGACCTGAGGATGCCTCTTAATTGCGCAGACACAACTGCCCTGTTTGTGCGTTCACCTCCCCAGAAGGCAGGTAATACTTCTTAAGAAGGTGCGTGGGTTTAACCTCACAATTCCTCACTAAGTCGAAAAGTAAGAATACTGATCATAGTGGATTTATGAAATGCTTGAATGATCAGAATCAGTCTTTTGATGAGCTGTTATTCAACCTATGTACAGATCATCATGCAAACACATTACATTAACAAATCTCTCACATCCTAAGCATCATAAAAGTTGTTACGATATCAAGGCTCGGCAGTGTCTGCAGTAATATATTACATGTCAGAAATTCAAAGTTCCTGGCAGCTATACTTAAAAGCTGACAGAAATAAAACAGTGTTAAGAGTAGCAATCACCTGCAAGACAAATAGTAATTAAACTTGCTTAACAGATTAGGTCGTGTAATTTATATCATTAAAACTTATAAACACTATCAGGTACAAAAGAAAAAATTTAAAAAAACCCAACTTTCATATAGATTTTTAGGTGCTTGTGATTTTTCAGTAGGTAAGAGAAAATATTCTCCATTAGTAGTGAAAGATGTAATCCCTATACTGTTGTCTTCATATTTAAAAATGAATAATAATATAATTCATTTTGTACATAGATATTTTTGCTTTATGCATCATTTGCCAGTCAATTGTAGTAAATTTTTGCACAGTGAGACCCACACATGGAGGCACTATGCCACAGCAGTCGATCTTATATTAAAACATGCTCATGCTTAAAAGGTCATTCCAGGTGAAGTGTGCACTGAGGCATCTGAAAGTCTTTATGTCAGATTCAGTTTCACTTTGTCAATGTATTTAATTCTTTCATGGCTTATGAAGGAATTGTGGACAATGACTAGTGTGAAAGCAAAATGTTCAGCTGCAGCTACGTTTCTTTTCAATGGAAGGTATACAAAAGGAAGATAGGTGTGATAAAAAGCCGTGGAGCAGCGAGGAAGGACAAGGATGAAAAAAGGTGATTTTATAGTATCACTCAGAGAATTAGTTAAATCCATGGCTTTACATTACAAACAGACTATTAAAAAATAACACCCCCCCAGATGTCGGAATGCTTTAGAAAAGTGGTACTATCCTGATTTATAGATATCACATAAAAGATTCTTTTCAATATACTTCATCCCAAAGCTTCCAAGATGCAAATATTTTATTGTCATTTTTAGAAAAAAGTGGTTTTATTCCCAATAAATATGTCAGACAGCAACATATTTTGCTACAATGCAGCAGGCCTAACTACAGGAAGTGTTAGAATGACTTCTAATTTGCTTGTAAATTATCTGTAGATCCTGTGAGTACTGATTATATGCATGGAAAAAATCTGACTTGACAGGCACATGGAAGTGTGCAACCACATCTCAAAACAGAATGGTTTAACTCTACTGCAGTGCAGAAGGAAGATCACTAGAAAATTTCATTTTTTAAGAATTGCACCAATGAATAGACAAACTTTTATGGTGAAGAATAAGACAATTTAAGCTTTTTGATTTGTTTTTATGGCAGGTATATGCAAAGCTAACATGTCATGTCAAATGGTGAGGTGCTTTGCTGTTGTTTTCTTGGCAACAAACTATTTTTCCCCACCTAAGACAAGAAAATAAGCAGGTTGGCTAAACTTGCACAAGACAGTTCCTGTGTAACATATGCTTATTTTAGAGAAACTCTTACTAAAACAAATGAGATGAATGGATGCCTTTGCCAATCCTACAAGCTAAATTTGTGCTGTCTAAGTACGGCATTACTAACAAGGGCGCTCAGCACTGTGTGGTACACTGTAAGCACAACAGGCATCTAAGCAAACCTTTCTGTTCTGTCTCTGATAATTGACTCACTTTTCTAAACTGAATACTAGTATCTCATGAGGGTATACACTTCTAAATGGTACAAAAAGAAACTCTAAATCCCTTTAGACCTGTGAGAGCTATGGGAGCACAAAGTTACTGTAAGTACTATTGTTGAAGTGTGCTTTTCTTTCCAACATGCATTACTGCTTTTCAGGTTCCTCCCGCTATCCTCATTTGATCAGCCCATCCTATTCTACTGTTCCGAACAAAGCTTTCTAGGCCATTCTTGTAGCTCATTTTCCACCATTGAAGCACAAGTGCTTGTGCACATCCCGGTCTACATTTTGATGGCATTGCATTTTGATAGTTTCTTCAAGCAGCTTGTTGCCTTAAAACTTTCAGCAAGTCCATTTTTTTCTTCAGCACGTCAAGGAAACTTGCAGTGGAAGAGTCAAACAGGCATCATGAAAAAAACTATCTCAAACTCCAAGGCAGAACTTCTACCAACAGGGATACAGAGCCATTGCCTGAGTTGGATAGGGATGGAGTCAGGAGTCAAAACTCGTCAGGGGTTGAAACTGGCAAGAGATATAAATAGAAACAAGAAGGGCTCATAGGGCTTTTCCTTAGGCAACAAGAAGGGCTTGTAGACATTGCACTTCAGCACATGGTTTAGTAGTCATGGCAGAGTTGCGCTGATGGTTGAACTTGATGATCTTAGAGGTCTTTTCCAGCTTTAATGATTCTGTGATTCCAAGAAGGAAAATGTGAGGCCGCTCCTGAAAGGAGCAGGGACCTTTTTACAAAGGACATAGAAAGAGGCAGAATAGTAAAAGCTTTGTTTGGCTCATTTTTCACTTGACAAAGCCTGATCAAGCCTCCCAAGTCCCTGAGTCTGGTATCTGAGTTTGGGAAGTGAAATTGTGTCTATGGCAGAGGAAGAATTTGGGAACACATCAGCTAATCAGACATACACATGGGCAGGACACTAGCCAGGACACATCCCCAAGTGCTGAGGGAGATGGCCAACATGACTGTGAGGCTGCTCACTATCAATAAACTCTGAGAGGTTGTGGCAATCACAAGAAGTTCCTAGTGACTGGAGGAAGGCAAAACATCATCCTCTCCTCCAACAAATGCAAGACAGATGATGCAGAGACCTATAGACCAGTCAGCCTCACCTCACTTGGGAACTGTCATGGAACAAAGCCTCCTTGACAAAATATCCAAGCACATAAAGGACAAGATGGTGACAAGGTCAAATTGTGTGTGACCAGCCTGATAGCCTTCTTTGAGGAGACAGGTGGCTCAGTGCTAAGTCAAGAGCAGTGAATTTACTTAACTTCAAGATTGACAAAACCTCTGACAGGCTTTCATAGTAATCATGTGGTCAAATTGGCAAAAATTGGTTTGGATGGATGGGTTAGTCTGTGACGCTAGCTGTATCAGTTTTTTTTCTTCTCTAATCTGTTTTGGAACAAAATATATCAAGCAAGATTTTTCATAGAACTGTCACTTATCTACTGTCCTGCCCACAAACTGTAATGTTTTTCTCAGTGTTTGTTTCATTTTGGTGGTGTTAGGAGCCACAGGAGTAGCGACGGCTCGGAGCCAGGAGCCGGGAGTGATATCCCATGGCTGCTCAGGGCAGAGGGCTCTGCGTCCAGGGCCCTAAACGGAAATGTGTTTTTCTGTTGAATCATCATCTTTTATTTAATATTTGAAGAGCTAGATTTTCATTCTTATAAAATAATTCATGTATGGCAAAAAATATTTCAACTTTCATTTTTTGTGCAGTAACAATCATGTTAATAGAAGTGTCGATTACTAACACAACTAGAATATAACCACTGTAACTAGTAATAACCATGTAGTCATGAAAATTGTAATTTTGCCAGACTTGCAGCCATAAGTAGTCCTTGATGTCTCTGGAGAGGAGAGACTGAGGCAACCATTATTCTGAGCAATACTGGGAGAAAAGATTGCAGTTTTCTAGAGTGAAAACTACAGTTCTGTTTGATTTTGTTGCAGTGGAGCTGTAATCTCTACTGTTAGCTAATTAGAGACCTAATTAGCTAAGAAGTAACATCTACGAACATATGGCTAAATCCCTGAAGTGGTCTCTGGTCTTTCAAATCCTAAAATAGCTATTACTAGGCAAAGTCAAAACACTAGAACTCAATCTTTCAGTACGACACGTCTTAAGAGATAAGTGTCTAAGCATAAGTCACGTGAGCCAGCAAATTATACAGGAAGCAGCTATGAAATCTCAGTATTAGGAAATAAATTGGCCCAGGAATCTGAACCCGATTCTCCTGCATCTGAGGATATGGATATCATAGCCAACATACAGATAGTTTGTAATTCTTCTTTCCAATGTATATTTCATGAAACAAACTTTTCCTAGAAAAGATAGAGGCAAAAAAAGAAAACTTTACATACCTAATTGTTTAGTGGTTATTATATTCTCTGAGGATATGACAGATATGGGTTCAAGTATTTGCACTTGAAAGCTAACTTTTAATCAACAGGCAGTTAGTAAAATGTGACATAAATAAAATCTACAAAGGCTTTAGTAGTAAGCTTGTTCTAGGTAGTGAAATACTCTGAAGATTCTTTCAAAATGAAACCTGCAAAAATAAAAAACCAGTCTGATATTCTCTCACTGGAACCATTTCTGCACTGGAAATCTGCAGTTGTCTGAAGACTAGGGCATTGTGAGGGACTGTGAGTATCCCACAGCCTGATAAAGCAATTGGTAGACAAATAAGTATTCAAAACTTTGTTAATCTAGTTTCAAATTGAGATCTTCACTTACTGTTTTTTGGACTAGATTTAGTCAGACAACAATGCAAGTGTATTTTGAGAAGGACTGGAGTATAAGAAAGCTGATATTCTGCATAGTGTTTATGAAAGTAATTCAGGGCAATAGATTACTATAAAATTAAAGGAATTAATTTTGACACTAAGACATATTTAGCTGTCTACACATTATTTATAGGCACAAAAATACTCATTATGGCCAACTGTGACCTAAAACAGGATTCACTTGCTGAAATATGTTTGTTGCTTGCCATTGAGATGCTTTAGTGTACGCAGATTATCCACATATGGGCCTGGCTGGTGTAATGGCAAACACAGGACCTGCTGGAGGTGGCAGCTGGAAGCTGTGGGGGATCTACGGCAGCATGTACCCTGGTCCTATTTTCAGGCAACTGAATAGTACAGCTGTGCCGCACAGTCAGCAGATCTAGAAAGAGATTCATAGAATCATAGAATGGTTTGGGTTGGAAGGGACTTCTAGTTTCAACTTCCCTGCTATGAGCAGGGTCATCTCCCACTAGATCAGGTTGCTCAAAGACCCGTCCAGCCTGCTCTTGAACCCTTACAGGCATGAGGCATCCACAACTTCTCTGGGCAACCTGTTCCAGTGTCTCACCACCCTCATTGTAAAGAACTCATTCCTAATGTCTAATTGAAATCCACCCTCTTCTAGTTTAAAACCAATGACTCTTAGCCTACTCACAACATGCCCTAGCTTTCCTATAGGCCCCCTCCAGGTACTGGAAGACCACTTATAAGGTCTCCCTGGAGCCTTATATTCTTCTCCAGGCTGAACAGAACCAACTTAAGCCTGTCCACTTAGGAGAGGTGCTCCAGACCCCTGATCATCTTTCTGGCCCTCCTCTGAACCCTCTTCAACAGGTCCACATCCTTCTTGTGTCAAGGGCTCCACAGGTGGATGCAGTACACCAGGTAGGGTCTCATCAGAGCAAATCAGAGGAGCAGGATCACCTCCCTTCACCTGCTGGCCACGCTTCTTTTGATGCAGCCCAGGACACTGTTGTTTTTTTGGGCTGGCAGTGCACATTGCCAGCTCATGTTACGCACTTCATCAAACAGCACCCTCAAGTCCTTCTCAGGTGTTTTCAGAAATGTAACTTGACATCAGAAAAATATCTAGGAAGTTGACTTGAGCTGATAAACATAGCTAAAGAAGTTGTTTGCCATTTGTTCATCAAGGAAATGGCTTTATTGCTTGGAAAGTATCTCATTAAATTGAGGCTACAACAATAAAACCAACCTTACATGTCTTTTCATTTCTTCAAGAGCTGTATGTTGACAGGCAGTATTTGTAGCTATGGAATTCAGAGACTAATACATAATTAACAAAGTCTATTTATTAACTTATTTATTTGTGAAAAGGGGAGTAACATTCCATTATGTAGTCTTGAAGAAAAAATATTTTAACAGATTTTATGGAAGTATGTGGTACAAACTAATCTTGCTAAAGAAAACCGCTGAATAATTTAAAATCCATAGAAATACTGTGGTAAAAACCGTGCTTGGTTTGGCCACTGGCAATTCTTCTCCAATACTGCCATCTAGAGAAGCTTTCAAATATTACATTGCTGTCCCCTTAAATAAGAATACTATAGGTTTGTGAAATTTCACAATTAGCTAAGTTGAACTTAGAGGCCATTTCACTCCTATGAATGGAAACCAAGTAACTTATCTAGGACATAAATTTCATATTCTTAGTATCTAGAGGAATCCTATCTTATGTGTCAATGTATCTCAGAGCAACTTAGTTGAATTCAAATGTATTTCTGCTCAAGTTTTCCACTGCCTTAAGCAATTCTGTTTCTGACAAGGTGAGAGACTTGATTTAGTCCATTAAAAAAAAAGGTCAAGAAAAAGATAAGTCTCAATGCCTTGATGCTAGAAGACTTCTTTGGGGAGATGTCATATAGAGTTGCTTTGTTGAAACCTTTCCCTAAACCTTCATTGTTGGCCACCGCTCCAGACACGATTAGCGGCCTCACACAGGGACACTGCTCTTAAATGAGTAATAAGCTGCTGAGATACAATTTAGTAGAGATTAGAATATAATTGCAGGCAGTCATTATGGATATGTATTTTTAATGTTTGCTTCTAATAATTACTAGTTATGAAAAAAGATACTGTGTTCACAAATATAATAATTACACTGTCTGAAGCAAAAGAGTTTTAGACCATTTCTTGTTCCCCAGGAACAAACATCCTTGACATCTGATTTGGCCACTTCTTCTCCCAGTAGTAATAACACTGGAGCCAATAGGTCTTACATATACTTGCAGGAGGGCTGATACAAGAGATTTCTCCCTTTTCAGAAACCTGTTGATATATGTAATTACAAAGGTGCTCATCAGGCCAAATGCAGTAAGTTGGAATTTAGTGTTCAAAGCCATGCAGTAGATTCCCCAGACGAAGTGCTGGGAGGCAAAACCTCTTGTTGATTTTTGAACATTGTGTATTAATGAAACAGCTAAACTAAATTACAAGATGCTCTGGGCTGAAGCTTCACTTCTTAATCAGAATGGCAGAGTTGTTTGGTACTTCAGTTGCAAATGTTAAGCCAAACAAAAAAGAAGATTTTTATTAACTTCATAGTGTGATGTCCTGGAAAAATGTAACTACTTTAAAAAAACCTGGATAAACTACTTCTTCCGTATTCCTAATCTGTGTAGTTAAGGAACTGCTAACTAAGAAGTAACACTGTGCCAGATGTGTGGTTGCCATTTATGCACTTCAGGATTTGGGCTGGTTTTGCCATGTTTCTGTTAACAACTGTGATAATTTCAAACCAATGGAACAGAATTATCTGTTGCTTCATGTATCCCAGACAGTTTTAGAAGTGGTCTGAGTGTGGATGGCAATATTAACACCAAGTAAAAAAGACTCCTGCATAAATTTCCCATTTCCTTCCCATTTAATTACAACTACTTCTATTTCTGGCAGTATAAATCAATAATTTTTTGTTTACATCAGTGTTACCTTTAGAAACCTAACACACTTGAAGAACCATCCTGTCTTATGAGCATTAATGGGCTTGGGAAACACAGTACACCCAAGAAGTGGAGATTTAATTTATTTTACAATTAATGTATTACTTTGCCTTCCCTGACAAAGCTTTGTTCCTTGGACCCATTCAGATGTAATTACCAGCCTTCTCCTCTGTTCCTAGTGCTCCTTAGGGATGCTTGCTTTCCCAAAGCAGGTCTTAAATCTCACAAACCTCTTCCTGCTGCACTTCACTCACGACACGTTGACTACTTGCTAAACCTCTTGTTCTTTCTTCTAGAAAAGCAAGTCCTGGTGCTTGCTTTGGCAGGTTGAAACGTACAATAAAATTTTTGCTCTGAGAGTGTCAGATGAAAGAAGTACTTGTGTACTACTTGCTGAATATTAATTGATCATGTAGACCCTATAGGAAATGCAGGGTAGTTGAAACTGCTGCTCTCTCTTCATCAAGTGGGCTGATTTCTTCCAATTTCCTCTGAAGTATATGATTTAATACACATACTACTGCAACCTCCTGAGCATATTGCTCAATACTTGCACTTTGGAAATGAACATCGTGAGAGTGGACCAAGTAGGCACTCTGAATTTCATTCCATATGAGCCATTAAAACTATGTTCTTTAACTGATCTTGCTCTCTCTAGGTTTACTGTTGTTCTAACTTAGTTTTCCAACTCCTGAACACTTGTTAGTGCAGCTCAGTCTTCTAAAGCTTAACCACAGAATCATAGAATCATAGAGTGGCATAGGCTGGAAGGGACCTTAGAGGTCATCTAGTCCAACCTCCCTGTCATGGGCAGGGACGCCTCTCAACTAGATCATGATACTCAAGGCTCCATCCAACTTGGCCTTGAACACCTCCAGGGAGGGGGCAGCCACAGCGTCTCTGGGCAATTTATTCCAAAGTCTTGCCGCCCTCGTACTGAAGAATTTCTTCCTAAGGTCCAATCTAAATACAACTTAAACCCATTTCCCCTTGTCCTGTCAGTGGACACTCTTGTAAAATGTCCCTCCCCAGCCTTCCTGTAGGTTCCCTTCAGGTATTGGAAGGCAGCTATTAGGTCCCCCCGAAGTCTTCCCTTTTCAAGACTGAACAATCCCAGCTCCCGCAGCCTGTCCTCGTAGCAGAGGTTCTCCAGCCCCTGGACCATCCTTGTGGCCCTCTTGTGAACACGCTCCAACAGATCCACGTCCCTCTTATGGGGGGGGCACCAAAACTGAACCATAAGGTACCACATCTCTGTGCTGACAGTCATTGCATCCTTGGTGGTCTGAGTTGCTGCTCAAAGAAGGACGCTACAATCATGTCCTCATCTGCACATATGCTTTCATCCATCATGTACATAATTCATACAGAACCACAAATATTTTTAATATTTATTAGGCAAGTTAGTGCCTGATGATTGCCCGTTTACATATAAGTACCCTTAATGTTTGTGGTCAGCGTACTCTTCCTTATTACTGTGATTCTGCCCCTACTGCCCCATTTACTTACTTCACCTGACTTGTTCTTGTGTAGTCTGTACTGTTGGACTGTATTTACCAGTTGCTATTATTAAGTAAAGCTCTGTTTATTCTTACTCTTTGTTATTGTCCTCTGCTTTTTTTCCCCTTCATAAATCTCTTCTGTCTTTTTTTTTTTGCCCACACTTTTTTTCCTTCTTTCTAGCACATTCATTAGTCTCCATCATTTAATTTTGCTTTGTTCTCTCCTGGTCCCTCGGGCTGTTCATTGCTCTCTGTCTCTTTTTGTTTTGGCTCCAATAACTGCCATCAATCTAGAGATGAGATATTCAGTCTTGATAAGCAGCTGTTTTTTAGCAATTTACTATCCACTAGAAGTGCAAACTGCACTTTGAAAAATCTCATGATAATTCATTACTCTGCTAGAGTAAGGTGAAATGCAGGGCAAAGAGTTTGGTCAGGACCCATAGTCCTTACTCATAAAAAGATAGCTTTTAAACAGAATAGAGAGGAACCCTCTAATGTGTTTACCAGGTGGAGGAATTACTGAAAGGATGACAATCTACAAGAAAGAGAATTTTCTGTTGCTCAGATATAAGCTATTTGTGCTGGTAATAGTGGCTATCACAAGAAGATCCAAATCTATTCTGAAACCAGAACACAGGAGTGTTTACCTGATTAATTACCTGCTTTATGCACGTCCTGGTGATCAGTGTCCTGAATCCAGGTGGCATTACTTTTGAAAACTTGACTTGAAATGACAATTCAAAATTGAAAAGTTCACATAAGGAGCCCTGAAAAGCTGTTGCAGCAGAGGCAACAGAGCAAGTGCATTCTTACATGGAGTAAAGAATCTAACAACGACTTTCCAGAAGCTGTATTCTCTCCTTGATTTGAGCCTACCAGCTGCAAGTGCTTTCTGTAATGGGATTATAAAACTGTACTCATCTATAGGGTGAAGACCACAAATCAGGTCAAACACAGCTCAGCTTGTCAGTTTTGTGCTTGAAACTCGCTCTGTGGGCACAACAAGGGGGGCTGGACCTTGGCAGGCAGTTTGAAAAGGCTGCTATTTAACAGTAACAGGAATTCTCCAAAAGACGTACAGGGAGCTTCTCAAAGGAAAAACATAAGCTTGTACAATATTAACCAAAATCTAAAAGCTGTGGAATGGAGAGTGTGGACTGTACCACATTTCCTGGCACACAGAGGTGTTTCAGACAGGGGGAAAGTCCTTGCCAGAGCTTGTAGCACCTGTGTATCCACATTGCTGGATATTCATTTGTGCAATCTCACAGAGAAGGAAACAGATGTGTAAAGAATTCCTATATATGAGGGTAAGAAAATGTAAACCCAGCAAATTGAGGACACATTTTGAGGGTGACAGGTTGGAAGAAAGCTGGGGGAATAGATACTTTAAGATTATTACAGTGATGCATCTTTTATCATCTTTCTCAGTGCGTCCCTACCCAATAGCCATTGAAGTCAAAAGGAATCTCTCCATCAGTGTCAGCAGAAATTGGATAAGGTCCTAGAAGCTCCCTACTTCTGAAGTGTCATCAGAAGTGTCCTACTAAGCTCTTAAGTGCATTTCTCGATATATTTCATTATGTGATCTTGGGAATTGAATTGAGCACTATAATGCTGCCCTGGATGCCTCCTGTCCCCTTGCTATGACAATGCCATGCTTCACACGAATTTGGATGAATGATCTGAAAAAACTGAAGGAACAATTGGTGTCAAAAATAAGCAGAGTCATAAAACAATATCTAACAATTCATAGCTTTAAATTACTTGATTTTTCTAACAGAAAGGAGTGCCACTCTCTTAAATAAAAACTATTTTGCACTTTGTGTCTTTGAGTCACATTTAATTGCTGGATTACAAAACACAGAGTGTTTTATTACACAGCTGTACGGAGAGTGTGCTGTCCATTTAGACATACCTTGTTCACAATAGGTGCCCGTTGTTCCAAGAGGACAGTGACACGTGTAGCCGTCAGGCAGAGGCACACAGGTACCACCTTGCTTGCACAGGTGTGGAGGATCATGCTCAGGATCACACACTGACACCCTTTCTGTGCAAAATGCTCCTTTCCATCCAGTGAGGCAGTCACAGCTACAGCGGGTGAGTGAAAGGAAAGAAAGCAGTGTTACTACCAAAAGAAATCAATGTGTCAGTGGCAACGTAATTAAGACTTTCAAGTTTGGGTGCCTATATTTAGCCATCTGATCCAAAATGGTTAACAGAAAAGTGTGGTAACAAGGTTTCTCATTTAACTTTTTGACACGTTTTTTTCATTGGAGAAGAACATGCTTAATAGGAAGCATTTTATTTTGAATCTTAGCATTACAACGTTGGCATTTGTAAAAAAAAAAAGAGAAAAAAGCAGCTTGCATCTCTACTGTTTCACCAAAGCTTCAGATCAGGCAATAACATGTAAACAAAGCACAGCCAACAAGCCCTTGAGGGTGATAAACAGCTATTTGCAATGATGGGGAAAAGAGGACAGGACCTTGCAAAAGCAAAACCACCTCAATTCATCAAAGTCAGCATCAGAATGCTTTCTGTCTCAGCTATAAATGTTATGCTTTGATGCATGAAAGCTAATGAGAAAGGGAAGTAATTTCACTCCCTGAATGCAAACAGAAATGTCCATTTCTTGGGCTGTGAGGCAGTAGCTGAAGCTACTCCTGTTGGGCAGCATATACACAAAGGTTCTTCCGCTTGCCCTTGCTTGTAGCTACACGTATCTGTTTAAGTTTCTTCTCATTCTTGACTTTTAGGACCTTATAAAAATTAGGCTTTTAAATGAGTTAAAAATTATTTGCACAGAGCTCAACATGTCTGAGGTGGCAAAGGTCTGTAAACGAATGCAACCTAGCTTCTAATTAACACTCCTAAGCAAGTTGTACAGGTGTTGAGAACTTCAGATCCAAAATGTACTGATCTTTTTCCAGATGAGGTAAACCCAATGGCTTGCATAATAACTAGTGCCTTGAATCTCTGGGATTTAAAGACCCATTTAGAATGGGTCAAGTTAGATGGCACACATAAGGATCACTGAGTCAAACGCCCTGTATCTCACAGGACTACCTAAAACTAAATTGTATGACTAGGAGCATCATCCAGACGCTCCTTAAATTTCTGTAGCTATAAGAATTGAGATTCATTCTGAGATCAAGGCATCTAATTTTACGTTATATTTGGTGTCCAGGTGGCCTTCAATTGCCTTCCTAGAGGTATGTGAGGGAGACAGCTTGAGACCAGGGAGACCAGATTCTGCCTGAGATCACTGAATGCTCAAGTTTTGGCAATGGGATCCTCAAGCAGGTTGCCTGAGCTCCTATGTTAATCAGTGATGATCCAGCTGAAGCAGTCAGGAGAACTGGAGCACTATCCAACCCACAAACCAATACATGCATGACTAACAATGAGGTGCTGCATTCAGTTGCCTCAAGGCAGGCATTCAGTGCCATCTGATATGCCGTGATCTATCTGAGATCTGTGTGAGGACAGAAGAACTGCAGAAGACTTGTGCTCTTCTGGACACCTTATGAAGATCAGAAAAGGTATCCCAGAACCTGCACCATTAGAATGCCAACGTTTAGACAATTAGAAAGGTCTGGACCTCCATCGACTATGATAGGATCTTACACATTTATGTCACCTGGAGACACTCTAAGTTTGTGTGTCTTAGGAGCTAAATCTCACTACAAGATACTTTCCTATTTTCCTGTTTTTTGAAGAACATGGATTCTTCAACTTTTTAGGTTCTTCAGAGAAACTTCTAAAATGTCTTTTTTTCTGTAGCATATTTAGAGAGGCTATCATACACTACTTTGATGGAGTGTATAACAGGAAACTGGATAATCTTGAACCCTATAGTTTTGCAAAGGATTCTTCAAAACATAACATGGCAAAGTCGTCCAGTTCAAGAAGCAAGAACTCTCAAACTCACAGATCACAGAAAAATACAACAAATGATCACTTTCAGTTCTGCATATTTCAGACACCACTTCAAGTTCTGTAATCTTTGTATTTAGGAAGGTCAATTATGGTTTGATTTATAGTATTTTTCTCTTTCTTGATTTTTTTTATAGTCAAATGATTAACAGTGTCATGCAGTGTTTATGGAATAGATTTCAAGGCTCAAGTCCTTTACCAAAGCCAAACTGACCTCTCAAATAAGTAACACAATTTCTGTATAAGCAAGGACAACAAGTTTATGTCACTGTTGATTATGCACCAAATCCTGAAATTTATTATATAAAAATTCAGGCAATATTTAAAAAAAAAAAAACAAAAGTAATCTAATTTTAAAAATTCTGTAAGCCACATGTCTATATGTTATTATACAAAATCCTAATCAAATCAGAAGCATTTGTTGAACATTATAGGGAAATAATTAAAGGTCCTAAAGGATTTTTGTGAAGCAATGGGAAACTTTGCTTATACCTGATATGGTTTCCTAAACTACACAAAGAGCATTCTTACTTTAAACATAGAAAATATTATGTTTAAAATGCCATGCTCAATGCTAGGAGATTTGCAACTTCACCTAGATGTAAGATGGAAATATACTCAATGGAGATCAGAGGCTCAGTTAATGTATGTAATTAGAGTGGCCAAGTCAGACCACGCAGATGTTTAATGCCATCCAGAACTCCCTAGAGTATCTCATCTGGCCTCCAACTACTCCAGGTGGGAGTCTCATGAGAGTGGAGTAAAGTGGGAAATGATTCTCCTCCTCCTCTATTCTGCTCTCATGAGACCCTACCTGCAGTACTGCGTTCAGCTCTGCGGACCTCAGTGTAAGAAGGATACAGGCCTGCTTGAGTGGGTCCAGAGGAGGGCCATGAAGATGATCAAGGGCCTGGATCACTGCCCCTGTGAGGACAGGCTGAGAGAGCTGGGGCTGTTTAGCCTGGAGAAGAGAGGGCTCCAGGGAGACCTTATAGCTGCCTTCTAGTAGTTAATGAGAGCCTACAGGAAAGGTGAGGAGGGACTCTTTCTCAGGGAGTGTAGCGGTAGGACAAGGGGTAACGGCTTTAAACTGAAAACCAGTAGATTTAGATTATATGTAAGGAAGAAATTCTACACTATGAGGATGATGAGACACTGGAACAAGTTGCCCAGAGAAGTTGTGGACACATCCTCCTGGAAGTGTTCAAGGTCAGGCTGGATGGGGCTCTGGGCAACCTGATCTAGTGGGAGGTGTTGGAACTAGATGATCTTTAAAGATCCCTTCCATTGCAAACCATTCTGTGATTCTATGATTCCAGGAGGAATTGTCATATTTGTCAATATCATATCAGTATCTCAGATAGTGCTAGGCATCATAAATTCATATTGTCCTGTACTGGCCACATCAGGCTACCCAAACGACTGGAGATTCTGGATATAGTTTTAAATTTTCATTGTACTGAAACTGAAAGATGCTGAGCAGTGGACGAGATATCTGAATAAAAGTGGCTTTAAATTCAGGCAGTGGAAGACTAGAGCATAAAAAAAAGTAAACTATCTTCAGGCTAGAAGGTAAAAATGGAGTCTGAAGAAATTAAGATTGGAAGGAAATGAACTATATTTGAACAAAGAGAACAATGGAATACTGCAAAAGTGTCCTATTAAATAAGCCAAACTGGATTGAAATTTTTAGATAGCAAATCCATCCCTTAAAGCAGAAACTTTTATTGATCCAAACTCCAAAAATTTAATAAGGGAACACCTTTTCCCTTACAAATTATAAAAACATGTCCTTGCATTAAAGATTGCTTCTCTCCTTGCACTGAAAATTAGTTTCAATTGGGTCTAACCTAAACATGAATCTACAGCAACGTATTTTATGAGGCATCTCTCACCATATAGGGTATGATTTAACATCCTAAATCTAAGTGGCTAGTGCTATTTGAGAGCTATAGATTACTGAAAATTCCACGTGAGGCTTGGATTTATGACAGAAGATTTATGCAAGACCTAAGCTCTTCTGAAAGAGCAGCTGAAGGCCAAGTGGTCTACCCAGGGGTATCTAAAGTGACACTATGCGCTTACATTTAGCATCCTTCCCATTATATCTGATGTTCTGTTCAAAGTGCACACAAGACATACTCTTACTTCAGCAACCAGCAATAGCCATAACACATCACTATCTTATCATATATATATATTCTATTTTGTATGATTCTATGCCATAAATAACGGAGGATATTATTGCCACTTGAACATTAATTCTTAATTTAATTATTAAAATATTTCCTCTTTATTTCATTAAAATATAGTAGTCATGTTTCTGACCAGAATGTAAATTTTGATGCTGTGTATTTCTGCTTCTATTTAAATCAAAGCATTATCCCTATAGCAACTGAATCTACAGCTTAACAGCATTGTATGCTTTCTGGCAGGGTAGTGAAAACAAGACATAAAAATAGCTCAAAACAGCAACAAAAACCTCTGGAGAGATCTCATTTCAGGATAAAAAAATATTTGAATGCAAATGCAGTTCCCTCCGGGACTCTACTCTTCAAAGGAACAAGGATGATTTGAAAACAGAAAGAAGTTCCCTCCGAGAAAATGTAAGATTATATTGACAGCTAGTATACATTGACAAAAATTATATGCATGCTATGCCCACACCTCTTTGGCAATGTTTCCCTTTTTTTGTGAGAGGAAAAAGCCATTAGTGGTACATGCATGCATATACACATGGCCTGTGAAGACCTAGCTGTCTTGAAATACGAGAAGAGAAATATAATTCAGTAGTAGGTGTGGCAGGTATTTCCTCCCCCCAGCTAAGCTGTTTCTAGGCAGATTCCAGGGAATCTGCCTACCTGGGCTAGTCCAGACTTGTCTAGCTGGTCAGGACTCGGTTACACCCAGGAAGTTGGCCAGCAGCCAATGAGAAGCTGAGATGGCTATGATTGACCACAGTCATCATTGGCTAGGTTTTAAAAGAGGGCTTTGCAGTGTCCATGTTGGAGTTACCTCGTGGCAGTGGCCTGAGGAGATGTCCCCCTTGGTCTAGGGGATCCCTAGGCAAGGTTGACCAGGTGAGCATGGGAACCCCCACCTGGTAAAGGTAACCCCTGGCAAGGTTAAAAGGGAGAATGGGAATCCCCCCTTTTATGGTACCTTAGTGAAAACAATCAAGACGAGAAAGGGAACCCCTGGCTTGATTGAGGTGAGTGTATGATAATCTGGATTATCATTCTTTTGTCAAGGGCTAGTGCGTGATCTTGATCTTTATCTCAACCGATACCGAACCTTTAAATTGGCAGGGAGCTTATATCCTGTAAATAAATTTAAATTTAACTATACGCGTGAATTTATTTTTTTGCGGATATGGGCGCGCTCCTCACCTCCTTCTTTACAGTAGGTCACTACAAAGTAAAACCAAAAAAAAATTACATTTTTTACACTACATTTAAAAACTAGACCCAGAAGGGAACAAACCTCCCAATTTTAGAACAATCCCCAAACAAATCTGGAATATAAATTATCATAGATTCATAGAATTGTAGAATGGCCTAGGCTGGAAGGGAACCTTAGAGCTACTTTAATCCAATATCCCTGTCATGGGCAGGGACGCCTCTCTCAACTAGATCAGGTAACATATTATGAAACTATAATGATGAAAAAGTGCTTTGCCTATAATATAGAATCATAGAATGTGTTGAGTTCGAAGGGATCTTGAAAGGTTCAACCTCCCTGCATTGAGCAGGGACAACTTTAAGTAGACCAGATTGCTCAGACCCTGACCCTCAATGCCTCCAGGGATGAGGCTTCTACCACCTCTCTGGGCAACCTCTGCCAATGGTTCACCACTCTCATAGTAAAGAACTTCTTCTTAATGTCTAGTCTAAATCTACCCTGCTCCAGTTTAAAACCATTGCCCCTCATCCTGTCACTACACACCGTTGTGAATAGTCCCTTCCCAACTTTTCTGTAGGCCCCCTTCACGCACTAGAAGGCCGCTCTAAGGTCTCTCTGGAGCCTTCTTTTTTCCAGGCTAAACAACCCCAACTCTCTCAGCCTGTCCTCATAGGAGAGGTGCTCCAGCCCTCTGATCATTTTTGTGACCTTCTCTGGACCCACTCCAACAGGTCTATGTCTTTCATGTGTTGGGGGCTCCACAGCTAGGCACAGAACTGCAGGTGGGGTCTCACCAGAACAGAGTAGAGGGTCAGAATCACTTCTCTCAACCTGCTGGCCATTCTGATGCAGCCCAGGATGTGATTGGCCTTCTGGGCTGCGAGCTTGCATTGTTGGCTTATGTCCAGCTTCCTATCCACCAACACCCGCAAGTCCCTTTTCCTCAGGGCTGCTCTCTAGCACATCATCCTCCAGCCTGTATTGGTAACAAGGACTGTCCTGGAGGACCTTGCCCTTGGTCTTGTTGAACCTCATGAGGTTCACATGGGCCCAGTTCTCCAGCTCATCCAGGTCCCTCTGAAGCACATCCCATCACTCTGCCATGTCAACTGCACCACTCAGCTTGGTGTCATCTGCAAAGTTGCTGAGGGTGCACTCAATCCCACTATGTCGTTAATGAAGATATTTAACAACACTGCTCCTGGCACAAACCCCTGAGGGACACCATTTTTCACACGTCTCCATCTAGGCATCAAACCATTGACCACTACCCTCTGGGTGTGACCATCCAACCAACTCGTTATCCACCAAACAGTCCACCCATCAAATCTGCATGTCTCCAACTTAGAGAGAACGATGTTGCGGGGGACTGTGTCAAATGCCTTGTGGAAGTCCACATAGATGACATCCGTTGCTCTTTCCTTGTCCACTGAAGTAGTAACCCCATTGTAGAATACTCGACTTTCTGTCTAGCTATATCACCACCTGCCACTCTAGCCTGCCACTTGCCTTCCAAATGTTCTCTTGTGGTTGCTCTGTGTACCTTATAGAGATGGTGACTTAGCATGGCTGGGTAAGTTGCTGAAGCAAGGATTTGGGGTGGTGTAGGTGGACACATGACAGTGGCATGCTTCAGTCCACATTTCGGATTTTTTTTTCCTACAGTTTTGGTTTTGTATCTCCTCTAATATGTTCATAATTGAAAAGAGTGCCATTCTCCTTTCTTGTTCCTCAGACAAACAAAACACTCTGAATGTCAAAGGTTTAACAGTTCTGGAAAGATACTGAAAAGTGCAATACTTGGGATATACTGTAGCTCAACAATAACAAAGCAATCCCAAATTATGTCTTTCAAAGTATTTTCTTCATTACTGTGTTCAAGAGAATATAAATATGGTCATAAGGAGAATGGAGAGGTTGGGAACTGCATGCAACATCTTAGCGGTGAATTTTCCAAATTTTAGTACAGCCTTACTAGAAGCACTAGGTTTGTTTTTGTCTCAGGGGCAGTAAAACCAATTAGCATATAATTATCTCTCAATACACAGTTATTAGACTGTTTATAGCTTGATGAGTATGCAAACTCTCTTTGTTGCACACAGAAGGACATGTCTTTGTTGTTTTGAAGAAAAATCATACAGAGAGGCTCCAAAGTGCACAGCCTGATTTTTTTCTTCTTTTCTGTCTTGCTGTCTGCAATGTTTTCAGTCAGTGTCTTCAGATATTTTAAATCAGCACTTTTCTCTCTTTTTTAAAAAAAGAATGCAAATAGGTGTGAATAAATGAACACAGGCAGAAGCACACGATTGGAAGCAAGTATAATTAATCTTGACATATACTTTTAAAATCAGAAATGCTCCTCAGCAAAAGATTTTACAACTGAGTTACAAAGTGTTTGAAAACAAGATTTATTACAATGGAACTGTTGGCACACAACAGCGATTTGGAACTGCAAAGGTACTTCCTTTCTGTGTGCCTTACAGTTTGGACACTAAGATCCATCTACACTTAGTGATAAGACATGAAAGACCATAGACTCATCTTCTGGGCCAGATGTCTTCACTATCACTTATTATCCCATCGATTAGCCAGGTGAATAGCTCATATGATGAACTGACCTAGTTCAAACAATTTTAACATGAGATCCTTACTAACACACCTTTTTTTCTTTTAAATGGATTAAGAAGGTCTTAACATGAGCAGGCCAGTCAGCACATCTGGAAAGGCAAAGGTGAAGGAACACTTGAGAATGGCATGAAGAGTGACTGGTGAAGGTCCATTTGAGAGTCAGGAAAGTATCCACAGAAATCACAACAGGAGGCACAGAGAATTTTGTGTAAAAGGGAGTGACTGAGCAGAACAGAAGGATGTTAGTTAAGGGAGCTCCAAAGGAATTAAACTGGCTCAGAACATTCTGATGTTGGGCAGTCAGTGGTTTACTCCAGGAAGGGGCTCTTAGATGAAAATATTCATTTCCAGGTAACAGAAATCACTGTTTTTGCCCCGCCAGCTATGTTCAGAGATTAAGACAGTCAAGCACACATTTTCGTTATTTGTTCTCTGCTAGCTGGGCTGCTCATTTAGTTTTTTTAAAAAATGTCTTTCTTACATATCTAATTCTTTCATGCTTTTTGTAGTAAGTCTGTAGTAAGGCCAGTGACTTCAGTGTAGCAGAACCAGCACCTGGTTAAAGAAGTCAATTTCTTAACCAAGTTCCCCAGGAAGTGTCATAACATAATATTTTAATTATGATTTTATTAATGTAAGATTAAAATTATTTGTGTAACTGAAAGAATCCTTCAGCAGTTTTCTTTCTTTCTAATGAGATGAATGGGTCCTGGAGACTTCTGTTATCAAGCCACTAAATTACTGTAGTTATTATTCTAGAGATCAGTCTATGCTGTAGTCTAAGAAAAAAAATACTTACTAAACAGTAGAGCCACTTTCTCTGCACTTCCCACCATTTCTGCATTTTATTAAACTGCACGGAGAATCTTTACATTGTCCAACACTGCGACCAGAATTGGGGTGACCTTCTGGAGTCCCTGGTGATTTAAACTCTTGGTTCACACTAGTGCGAACTTGAACATCGAAAATGCAACCTCAAAAGTAGAAAGAAAAAATAAATGAAGTTTAAAACAGATACAGGAAGTCAAACCAAACAGCATATTGTCAACCCTCAATCAATGGGTACCACAAGAATGTCTTTAGTGGATGGGCAACTATGCCACCTACACGAGCTGAAGGTATGCTGGCTACTTTCTGTGCAGGCAAATGAGTGGATGATTTTAAGTTCCCTCATTTAATGATAAGTAAAACAACAGAGGTAATTTCTTAAGGAACAGACAGGATACAAATTCAGTAACTAAGGAGTGACTAGATGCAATTTTGTCTTTATACACACATGCTCTTATAGGAATGTATCTATATCGTATAAAAGCAGTCAAAAAAACCCTAACAACCCAAACCAACCACCACAATAGGAAAAAAAAAAGAACAGATGCCAAGAAGTCTGTTTGGTATAAAATATATAAGAATCCAGAGAACACTGACTAATAATGCAGGCAGAGAATATGGACTTGAATTTCCTTATTCTGAAAAAGACTCCTTCAGAGGAAGACCCATATTCTCCCCTTCTTAAGTGCAAGCTTCAGCCTCTGATACATACAGATAATGTCACACATGATCATATTTCAAAGAAGGTGTATGCTGCTCCTTTAGTCCTTCAATCTGAGAACATAGTTGAAAAGTTTAACATATACTAGTAAACAATTCCAAGACCCGTTACTTGTTCCTGTGGGCAAGTGACCTGGTTTAGCCATGATTATAACTTCCCAGAACAGTATAGCTGCACCCAGGCTACTTATGGGAAATGGTCTCTAGATTATGTAAAGTCCCTAAATATACCAAAAAATTGTTTGGAAAAATGGTAGTTGTCACTAACACAGTATCTGTCAGGGACCAGTGCAAGAATTCATTTGTAGAGATGACTGAGTGCCAGCATTTGGATCTATGCCCTGACATTCTTTTGATTTGCTAATGCATTGGTATCCCAAGTGAAAGGAGGAGCCAAAGGTTGGAGTGAAGCAGAAATATTCCCTGCTTGCTACCTCCGGGAAGCTCCTGCTAAGCCTGTCGGCTTTCTGTGGATTGCTGCTTTGCAGAGTCTTTGCTCTTTCTAGGGACTGCACAGCATGGGTAGCCTTATGGGTCTAACTAATGTTTCCATATTTTTGTACTGCACAGCTGAAGATTATGTCATATATTGTATCTATTTGGATCAAGTAACTTTTAAAAATATACCTGAAGATCCAAGTGATTTAATGTCACATGTAAAGGCAACCTTAAGCACTTATGAAATGTCACCCAGATCTATCTACAAATACATACAATTTTAAACTAAAACCAAGATTTTAAATCACTTTAGTTAAACCAATACAATAACATATTTAGAAATGCTCATACCCTCCTAAACTTCCTTTAAACAATTTAGCTGAGAGATGGTGACTTCCCACAGTGCTTGAAATCATGAGAATAGTAGGCATTCAGTAGTGTATGCCAGAGGCTCTCTGTTTAGTATTAAAAGCAGGAAAGGATACAATATGGAGACTACTAGTAATCATCACATGATTTTTGTTAAAAAATCACTTAATATGACTTTTTGCATGATTCAGTGAAATCACATAAAAAAAGAGTTACACCTGGAAGACACAAGGAATGTCCAATTGTGATTTTTTTTAATAATCACATAATTTGTTTTGAACAAAATATAAGTAGTATTTATAACAAGATAACTATTTTAACTCTGGTTAGAACAATGTTAGGAAAAGTGTCTTTCTATTTTTCCATATTATACACATTATGTAGTTCTGTTTTTATTGACACATAGCTGGAAATTCAAACCCTCATATTAAGCGATTTAAAAATAACCTAGTTTGATGATTATTTGCAGTCTTCCTATTATTACTTCTTCGCTTTTAACAGTGTTGGTTTTAGGCCACCATATGCTTGGTAAATCCTAACTTATGTTTCATCTGTTTATCAGTAGCAGAAGAAGCATGTTCTGTTCTCCTGAGTCTTGCTGGAGTGCTTAGAAAAAGCAGCCCGGAGCTCTGTGTAAACAACGGAAAGCACAGCGAGTACCCAAAAACTGGTAAGGTCATAATGGAAAATAAACTGGCATTTGTGTTGATGAGTGGATTGACTGTACCAGGAGAACACCTAGGTTAGGAACAGTTCTTGAGCACTCGTAAACAAAGCATATAGTAAGTACAAGAGTGTTCTGGCCCAGCTTTCTCAGTTCAACTGCATTTTTCCTTTTATTTTCTTAACTCTTCTAATGCTTAGTGGGATGCAAATGAAGAACTCAGAGCAGCAATTTCAGCCTGTTGTACTAAGCACTGTACAGCCTTCTGCAGAGGGATCAGCTGATGAATGTGTCTTCTTTCTGACCTGAATTCCCTTTGCTTTGCCAGTTCTGGGCCTCTTTTAATGACAGACTGCCAACCACAGTGAATAGTGGAGAGGTTTTCCTACACAGCCAAGTTTGCAAGAGGAACTCAAAAGAAGTTTCTGAATTTACGAGTTAAACTCGATTTGATCCTGAAGATCAGTGTTTGATGCAAGTAAGCTGAAATCAGATGCAACAAGACAGTGCATTCATAGAGGATATATTACCTTGTTGTCTGTAAACTTATGTGTAGTGACTCCTTAGGCCACACTTACGGCTTTCTGTCAATTACCTTTTTTTTGACTCTCAATTTAATTTATAGCTTTCACCCCTGTCAAAAAGAGCTCATTTACCACCAAATAACCATGGAAAATGGATTAAGGACATTTCAGAAATTATAATACAAAAATGTTCACTTCATTATTCAGTTTTACTTATCATACAGAGATTTTTTTTCAAAAATTTCTTACTATTCTTCCTTACCCTCGTAAGCACTTGTACTCATTTGACTGAAAATACACAAAGCAGGCATTTTCAGAAAGATGTACTAAAAATGTAGCAAGAGAACTGACAAAAATAGATACATTGATAAACTCTGGTCCACCTGAATGCACTACTGAATTTACACATTTTTAAAATTCTACTTGTTATAAAGTGCAAACTAACACTGCCAGAGACACTGGCCAGAGCTAGCTGGAAAAATCTAAACTACAGCAGAGAAAGGAAGTACTTTTGGATCAATGCTGTAGAAAAGGAAGACATAAGAAGAAATGACATCACAGCAAACTTCCATTTTTATCAGAAGGTACTTAAATATTTAACAAAGCCTCTCTTTGCATCATGCTTCTCGATAATCATAGTGAAACAAACAAAAAGCCACAAGAATCTCAATCAAGGAGGTGCTCCTTTGTTTCCTTATAACACAGAAATTTTAGATCTTTATTTCACAGGCAACTGAAAAAATCTAAGGCATGTTTTAAAAGGAATTGAAAACAGTATAATCTTTACCTTGAAAGCCATTCTTAAACCTGGATCCCTTTGGTAGGAGTTCTGGAATATACTCGTGATAGCCTCCTAAATAAAACTGACTGAAGACATTGAGCCCAACCAGTCTTCCAGGAGAAATGACAGTTTTATTCTTCTGATCATCCACCTTTCAATGAAATATTTATATGTGTTACAATAAAGGAATTTACCTTATTTAGGAACTCATAATGAAGACAGTCCTCCAAATTTAACAAGGAAACGCACAAGTAATTTTTAAACTTTCCATATAAAATGTGGAAAAAAAGATCTCTTTCATCTAAAAGCTCTTCTTCTAAAGGAAATAATTTCTTACCTTCAGCCAGCCTTTTTGCAGGTACCTGCCAAGATGGATGACATGAATATCCAGCGTCAGATCAAGTGGTTTACTAATTATTGTTGCTGTGCCAGATCCTAGATTGTAGTTGTATACTACTCTGCCATTACGGAGGCCTAACTCCAAGAAATCATCTCCATTCAGACCTGAAAAGAAAAAAATAGAATAACTAGTTATACTGGGATTTAGTTAATACTGATGCATAAAATATTCTCCAAATCCATTGGAAATATCTCAGTTCAGGAAAATTCTAGCCAGAAAAGTTTTAAGATTTGTATACATTTTTAATATTCTCTGTTTCAGTTGTAATACTATTTCCAAAATCCTTGTGGATTTAAAATAGAAACTGCAAAGATTTTGAACATGATCACAGGTTCTTTGAAGGAAGTTCTTTTTTTCACACTAGAGCAGGTTAGTGATGTCCACAAAACCTTTTGAGCCTGGTGGATTTAGCGGCCATTGACCCCCCTCCCTGCAACTGGAACAAATTCTCCAAAAGCATAAAAAAGCAGATTGAAATTCCAAGTTGCATGTGAGAATAGCCCATGACTTAATTCTATTCCAGTATGCTTGCATGGTAATAACTTTAACAGACTAAAAACCTGAGGGCATCTGCTGCGGCAAAGTAAGGGAAGCAACAGAGATACGGGCCTGAGGATGCTCTAGCAGCTTCCGTCAAGCTCAGTCAGTTGCCCTTGACCAGGAGTGCCTGGAAACTTAATTGCAGCTGCCCTTGGTTAGGACAGCTTTAGAGTATTTGTTACTGATGTTTCTATAATCAGAATGGCTGCATGATTTAATTCTCTGAAGCCTTCTTAAACTTTCAGGTTAGAAATCATTCATTTGCAAATTCACAGTAAATAATTTTGTTCTTTTACATCTTAGGACTACATGCTCTAAGTGTAGTCTGTGTTTTTCAGGTGCTATACTATAAAAACTCATTTGAAAGACTTGAAAGTCTGACATAAAGCCTATGAGTAAGAATTCAATTCCAGGACCCATTCCTGGTCATCCAAGTACCTGGATTTTTGCACTGGCATCTTTGAAGGGAATGCAGACCCTCTTCTCAGGTAGACAAGAGTGGAACCACCATTGGTCAGAGAAAACCTGATCAACTTGTTTCTTCTTACAAACCCCACCCTTTCTTTTGTACATACTCTTAGTAAAAGAACTGGGATACCAACAATGGTAAAAGGGAAGAGTGTTCTTAGTCTTGGATTAGGATGTCCTGAATTGAAATTCAAAGCCATCAATTTCTTTTTACAACTCTCCTGTGAATTAAAGTCACTAGGTGCTCAGTTTCATGCCTGTAAACTGTGTTTTTTTTGTTTATTTCTTCTGTTTTCATCAGGCTATCTCATTTTGTATTTGTTTTAGGGAAGGTCTTTTCCCATTTGTTCTTGCAGTGTCGCAGGGTGGCCCTCGTTTCAAACGACTTGATGCCCCTGTGCCAAGTGGGAATTTGCTTCATTTGCAAAAGATGAAGTGGGTTTTTCCCCACATGAGGCAATAATACGAATCTTGTCCTCTCATTGAAGCTCTGCATACTGCTATTTCACAGCGAAAACTGCCCCATATTTCCTTATTGTAAACAAACATGCCGCATTAGCAATGTGGGGGAGAGGAGGAACACTACTCTGCTTTTTTTGTACGAAAGTTTGATTTTTCTATACAGTTACTGTTTGCATACAGCATGGCTAAAAAGAAAAGCTTATTCTGAAGAATTTGAATACCCAGACTCTGTAGAAAATCTATAATTGCATTCAGTTAAATAGAACATAAACACTGTTCATTTTTATCACAATGATTTGTTCATGACTGAATGAAACCCCATGGCCTTAAGTTACACTGGCACTTTACCAGTGAAGAACTTCCAAACTGAAAATAACTTTTTAAAAATCATTACTCAAGTTTCTATTTTCAGCATTGTCCACAATGTACTTACATGATTTGGCCTGCAATGCTAGGGGAGGCACATTAAAGACAAAGTATTATTTAAAATGTTGTCTGAATTTTTTAAAACATTTTCTTGGAAATGAAGAACATGACAGATATGCAACAGCATCAACATTCTACAAAATGGACCCAATGGTGAAGATAAAATTAATTAATTGTATAAATGAGACAGCTTTTAACTGTTTTATTGGTTTTGATTCTTCTGTCTTACTCCTTGTCCATAGCAAGAATAGAAAGGAAAACAGACACTAAAGTAAGCTTCAAAGAAATAAGGCCATCTTAAATTCACATTCTTTTTGTTGATTTCTGATTCACCTATTTAGAGTTTTAAAACCAGTCATTTTCTACTTATGCATTAGTCTTGGAATGGCATAATTTTATTGACTTAGTTTTTCTTGTACTAGTGTAACTGCAAATAGAATCGAATCTCAAATGTTTTAACATGTTTATATATATACATATTTACTTCCTCTTCTTTCATGAGTAAAGAACTATACTTGTAAGTTTTTGGGAAGGATAGATTTGTTTATTCCAGTTTGAAAACAGTGATAGTTAGCATGTATTCAGCCTGAATTATTCTAAATTATTTAGCCTGAATTCTAAATTATTCAGCCTGAATTATTCTAAAATTGTAAAAATCTTATTTTGGAGACAGGAGACAAAAGCTGACATGTTTTTGCAGTAGTGTAAGGAGGATACTCTGTATCTTATTGATGTGAAGTACTGCAATTATTTTGTGTGATATAAATGTAACTGCATATTAACTCCCCAAAACTGATTTTTAGTGATGTAGTTTGGAATCTCAGTAGCTTAAAATGGATAAAAATAACGTCTTACCTCTTATAGAAGTATTAGTTTGCTGATACCAATAAGTGTAAGTGTACGGTTTCCATAAGTCATGGGCTCTATCTGCCAAACTCATGTGATATCTTGGTAAAGCATCTACTGTGACACTCTCCCACTGTGATGGGTGTAGACCTAAAGAAACACTACCAAACCTCCCTCTGAGTCTTCAGCATCCCCGCAGGACATCTCCAACCTCAAAAGTTAGCTCATACTTCAATTGAAGAAACAATCAAGGTAAAAATAAGTAATATGTTTCTTATGGTCTGTTAAGTATAAAGTAGTTTCTACCCTGACTGCTTTAAGTCTGCATTAACATTTCATTATTTTTTTCTCAATTTTCACCAATACTCATAGAGTCATAGAATATAAGCCAATATTATGGGTCCTGTGTGAACAAGCAGTATTACTTACCCCATTTCGGTGCTTAGGCCATGGCAGCCTGCCACAGTAGGGTACTGTAAAGAGATACTTAAAGTGCCACCAAAATCCGACTACAAAGATTCTAAGTAGATCTGTATGAATTGCTTCTTAGCTGTGTTCATAGAATCATAGAATGGCCTAGGTTGGAAGGGACCTCAGAGGTCATCTAGTCCAACCTCCCTGTCATGGACAGGGATGCAGCCTTCCAACTAGACCAGCCAACACATGGGGACTGAGCAGGAATTGAACCTGCGACCTCGGTGTTGTCATTGTTGTCAGCACCACACTCAAACCACTGAGCCAACTGGGTGTTAATCAGACCAAGTTGAATACTTCACTATACAGTTCGCAGCACAAATTATTCATAGCTAGCTTTAGATAATTTACATTGAATGATCTTGAGGGTTAGGGTCTCTTATTTTATGCCCAATTTTTGTTGCCACAGGGTTGGATTTCAGTTTTGAGAGTCTGGTGGGCCATGGAAGTGCAGCCACTGTGGTAACAGCAGCAGTTCGTGGCTGCTCCTGCAGTAAGTCGTTTGAAAACACAGGAAGAAGAACTGGCAGGGTGGCTGTAGCACGTTGGGTGGATGGGTTGATAAATATCAGTGGAAGAAGACTTGAGCAGCATCTCTAAAAACTGCACTAAATAGATGTAATTAATAATGGAATATAAGTTTGAGACAGAAGAGAGAACTTTCATCTTCTGGTTTCCATTTATTTTGTTCAGAAATATGCTACATCAAGAGCCAGATTAACAGTTGATTTAAATTATTGGAAGTGATTATACTTTTTAATGAAAATAAGCAACCTATTTACTATATCTTTGCAAAACAATAGAGTGTTGAAGAGATTATTTTCTTCCTAATGAAATTACGTCCCAAAAAGAATGAAGAAAAGGCTGTATATATTTTTATCCTACTTGTTTAATGAATATCTGAAAGTCTGTAAGGATAGGCAATAAAAATAAAGCTTACCTTGGCCCTTCTGTCCAGCGAAAAAGATCAGGTTATCTTGAAAAGCTGAGTGGTGGTTTGCCAACTGGAATTTCAGGCGGAATTCATAGTAGAAGGTGATATTTGGAATTGTAGAGTAAGCTAGAAATGAGGTATAGCCAAAGACATCCGTGCCACTAAAACTTGGTTGACTAATATTAATAGCTGGATTTAAAAAAAAAAAATAGAATCAGCCTTAGGGCAAATTCTTATAATATATGTATTTGCAAGTTCTATTTATTAGCCCATTCTAGAACTAAAACCTAATAAATAATACTAATAATTTGATGTGTTATAGTATTTTACACACATGCAGATATAGAATGGCTTTCCTTTGAGTGTTATCTCTTTATTTTTCAGCTTCTGCAAAGTTGTATTCTGCAAATGAATTATTGGCAACTACTGCCATCTCCTGGATTCTAGATAACACTGTTACAAATAGGAGTACACTGCAATATAGACTCAAAACTCAGACAAAGAAAACATACAAAGAAACTATCCTGTTAAAAGAAACACAATCTCTGACATGCATCTGAGTGAAAATATGTGCGAGGAAGTGTTGGAGAGTTCAAAGAATAACAATTCTTCACAGGTAGAGAAATAATTAAAAAACTCCATCATTAAAGGATGTATTTGCAGGACAGTGATAGGACCTACATGATTTATACTGCTCACATTATTTGCTCCATCATTGGAACTCTCTGAATATTCAGAAATTGAGTATTAAAAATATATAATTTCCAGTACTGACAAATTATTTAACCTTTTTTTTTTGTCATTTAAGTTCAATTTATTAGAAAGTTCCTTTATGTTGGGCATTGAACAAGCAAAGCTTGTAGCTTTTACTAGAATACCTTTTCAACTATATACTTCTGCTTCCTCCAAAGCTGTGAAGCCTACAAATTCATTCAAACACCTACTGGTTTTGTGACAGAGAAGTTTATAATTTATGCCGAGAAAAACTGCAGGATTAAAAAAGCAAATAGAAAGCAAATAAAATCAAGTCTATACACACATCTGCCCTGGTAAACAGCCAATAGAGCACTGGTACTAAGCACCCATATGACCCCAAGGACTATCTGCTGGGACAGTATAGCCAGGCAGCTGTAGTCAATTCTTGTCACTGATACTCAGAGCAGAGATAATGCCTGTGTTGCCAATATGGTTTAGGGGAAAAACAGGAGAGAAAGAGGAGAGGAAGAGCTGAGTAAAGCTTAATCCTGAAAGATTGGATATGGGGCTAGATTTAAGATTTGAGCAGTTATCTCCAGCCAACCTGAGTACAAAATGCGACTGGATTGAGCTTTACTAATGAAGACAGTAGGAGGGATTGATTGAGGGAGGAAGGAATATGTAGCAAGTGCTAGTAAAGAATTACAATCCTCCCCCAAGTAAATCTATGTTAGCCTAAGTACCTTCAAGCAGCTGGCTCTAAACGCTTGTGGTGTGGGAGAAGCGATCCCTGTGAAAAACGATATCGCCATCTCTACTTTGTGGAATCTGTTTCTAAATGTTCAGCTTGGGAAACCTGCCATATTGGCACTGCAGTGGCAGACATTGCCTTAGGATCTGCATTGGACAAAAGGTGCAGACGTAGGCTCTGACAAACCTTTTCTAGCACAGGCTTGGAGCCTGCAGCAATACAGAGTGTGCTCTCCCATTTATTAAGCACTATTTCACACATGTGGCGCATTATGCCTTGATCCGTGATCTTAAATGGGAGCCAGGAAATTTCCATATGAAACAGTGATTTCGTCCTAATTAGAAGAAAATTGCCGATGAGTTTGTTGTCAACCTAGTCTGCCTGAACATAACCTCAAGTCTTAGACCTTTGTGAGTCATGTGCTGCACTAGAGAAAAACCATAACTCTCACATATTCAGAATCTGTGTTGACTGTAGCCCACTAATGCTCCCTCAGAATGCTTGAACATGCCTGAGGGAGGCTCGAGTTCTGCATTGTTTGCTTCTCAGGAAGCTATGACAGACAGGCAGCTCTTATAATGCAAAATATTTTTCCTTCATTTCTTCCTGTCCTTTTTTTTAGTTTTATTCCTTTCTCTTTATTCAATAAAACACTGAATACTTAAAAGACAAGAAGATTTTAATATAAAGGAGGCCTTTGTGTTTATTTTCTTTTCCTGCTTTTCTTTATAACGAGAAAGGCAAATCCTATCATGTACCTCCACAGAGCCAGGTAATTTGGTTTGCTGACAGTGATCACCAAAGAGCCTGTTTCTGACAGGTTATTCCCAGCAAGGTAAAACACTTTATTTTCAGGATGAAATATGCCATTGTCTCAGCTTTTTCCTTGGAGCTTTCTAACTGGTGAGTTTTCTTGCCTTTTTATTTGCTTTTTCAACATTCCATATAAATACAGATTGACAAAAGAGTGTCCTGAAAAGCGTTCTACGTCAGTAGGACCTGGACAGTAGAAGGATGCTACTTCTACTGACTAGGTGCTGGCCAACATAAAGACAATTGTTACATATATCCATACTTACAGTTTATTACTAGGTATCAGTTTCAATTCCACTGCAGTTTTGACAGATCCTTGTACAAAAAGCTCAAAGATCCCAATTCACACTTAAGGGTAAAATCATATCTTGTTTAAGCAAGAAGAGTTTTGGCCCATGAGCTGGGCTACAGCAAATCTGGGACTCCTCAGGAATGAGTCAGCTTTTTGCGGTGTGTTTCTTTATGTAGCAAAGTGATAGATAATCATAGAATCACAGAAAGGTTAAGGTTGGAAGGTTAACGAATGCTTAAGGTTGGAAGGGATCTTGAAGATCATCTAGTTCCAACCCCCCTCCTGTGGGCAGGGACAACTCTCTCCCACTAGCCCAGGTTGCTCAAACCTTCACTGCATGGAAGTTTTATTTGAAGCATGACAAAACTGTGTTGACAACAGAACTATTCCTATTTAAGGTTCTATACAAAAAACATTTAAATAACTTCACCTAAAATGAGGGGCACGCGGCTAGTCTTACTAAGTTAAAGATGCTATCCAAAATTTAGTTTGGTAAGTTCTCAGTCATAGGAAGTTGCTATTGTTTGACTCCAGAGACTACTATCACCATTTATATACAGCCTGTGATCCATCATATGGCCTGGACTCCTCACAGTGCTAAAAGGTTGGCCATTCTGTGGTTTTACTTATTCACTCTTGTTTTTAGGATAAAGTCTTAAGAAGATAAGCCTGAGAGAAAAATTACCAGGCCAAATTGATGGTGAAGTTTTTTAGCAATAAATGAACAGAAAACGGTATAGAAAGATAAGTTTCAATAAAAATGTTAAAATCAGTAAGTATATGGATAGTAATAGCTGGCATCTGCAGACTGATCATGTATGCTGTATTTGGTCAAATGTAGCTGTCAAAGTGCTTGACATGGTCAAGCAGGCTTAAAAGGCTTCTTAGAGACACCTCAGTGATAGTGCAAATTCAAAACCACCTTAGAAGTGAAATGTTTTGAAGAGTATGGTGCAAAGTCCTGAAGAAGATATATTAGAGAATGCCAATGTGGCATGTTACTTAAGAGTTCCTGAAGGCCGGATTGCTAGTTCTGAGAGCACATGGAATGAATGGCCCACAGCCATGGTCTCTGACAAACAAAAGTCATCAGTGAACAAACATCTATTTGAAGGTAAGAAGATGGGAGCTCTATCTCCAACCCAAAACATGACAGACATTCTGGTTTGGACCTTTACCTACACTGTAATTTTACCTACAGTTTACCAGAACTGGGTACGAGAATTAACACTTTACTTTCAAGAAAGGAAAGCCTACATATAACCATACCTTCTGCACTCTCAGGAAAAAATCTAGTATATAATAGTTTTTTGCTATACTATAATACAAAAACCTTTCACATTAGTGTTTAATAATTGTCAAATTTTTCATTTCACAGTATTGCTTACCTATTTTTTTCCTGTATTTACTTACTAAATATTTGTGTCCTAAAACTCCCACTTGCTAGTAGCAATCTGGACATGTACACAAAAGGTGACAGTCATCTGACCAAATGAGGGCTTTTATGATATAGATGTTTATGTAAGAGCTGATTACCTAAGCTTGCACTTCATGTTGGTGGAAAAATTAAGCACATTCAGGATGCAATGTCTTTTGTATAAAACATCTACCTTATACAGGTCAGGTCAACAGTATTCTAAAATGCTTATTTTATCCCACCAAATACAAAAGCACCATTGGGTTGTAAGTTAGAATAAAGTATTAAAAACTTCTAAAGTTAGCTGGGATGAAGTCTACCTTCTCTTTATCCTGCCACTACCCATTCGGTATGTTCTTTGTCTCTGGTCTTCATTGTCATAAAAGCTAAATGATTTAGAAATTCTGAACTCATTCTCTGTAAAATCAGAGAAACTTTCTGATTTTAAAGAATGGGAACTATAGGGCACTCAGAAACTAAATTATTTGCACAAAGTTGCACACAAAGTCTAGAGGGTACTCAAGAATTGAGTGTAGATCTCTGAACTTCAGGTTAGAGCACAGTCACTCAGCATTCTTTGCAAATTGATTTTTTAATTTTTCACCTCTGTTGTCTGAGCACATCCCTATTTAAAACATCTGACAAGAAACAATCTTCATAAATAATGTCCATCTTGACTACTTGAGCATCTCCTCTCATCTCTTTAGGGTCTTCTCGTCCAGTGGTAAGACACCACGATCCAACAGCTTTTGGGATAAACAGCAGAGTAACAAATACAAAGCAGTAGTACAATTACCCCAGTTAAAACAACAGTATATCACTAGTAGTGGGTTAAACACAGTATCTGGGCACAAAAACATTTACCTAACAGTGGCTATCAGTAGGCCAACAGGAAGCAGGACATGTCTTCTCCAGATGAGCAATTCAGACTCACCAGCATGTTTAGGGAATTACAAATTTTCTTATCGGACTCTTCTTTTTTACTATTGATCTGCAAAGGAACTACCTGCAATTGATAACCAGCCGTTGTATTGATTCCTGCTCCCCCCCGTGCTAGTCCTGCCCTGGGTGGGCACAGTGCTCAGATGTTACCTGAAATGGTGTGCAACCACCATACGGAGCTAAACCTATACAGGGCATGTGGTCATCAAATGGAGAAATGCTGTATGAGGGAATGGGAGTCCCACTGGCATATTTTATGGAAACCATTGTACATTAATTTAGTTTACTTCTTTACAGATTTCTCCACAGTGTTGAAGCAGTTTCTTACACCTAATAGAAGCCAGATGCAGTATCTAATTAACTAAGCTATCCCTAGCAGGTAGATACATGCAGTAAGTTTTTGCAAATAGTCCTTCCTATTCTGGTCTCTGAAGAGTGAAAGCTGTTTAGAAATTTAAATTAGTCCCAAGTCAAAAGCTTATGTTTCTGGCTAATTCAATATATCTAGCTTGATAGCTATTGTATATTTTATCTGTTTCTAGACTGCTGCTTATAGATTTTCTACTATTTTTTAAATCATGTTTTTCCCCTACACTAAGTATTATTTATCAAGAGATCTTTATCCACTCACATTAAAAACTATCAGTAAATGTGCATCACTGTAAAACATTCAGTCTTTGAGATGTCATTCATGCAATGACCTTTGTTAGTTGGATTTTAATACAGACTAGTTTACCAGACTCTTACATATTCTTAACTTAAACATTTAAAAAACCTAAAAACCTCATATAAAAACCACAGTGACTGGTAAAATTGTGTCAAGCGAGGTAATTCCAATTTTTCTTTTCATTGTAAAGCTATGGAGACAAGACCATGCAGAAAATTGTATAATCTTACAGCCCTCTTTTCCTTGAAACACAGTCCTTCAAAACATTATTTATAGATTGTTTGGGGCTGAGTGGTTAGCTCTGCGGTTAGCAGAGGGTGCAGCTAATCACAATGGGTTATTTACCTTTTTCTGCCTGGAAACTGATTTCCACTCTTGCACTTGCAGTGGTAAAGAAATCAGAAGTGGTAAAGAAGAGAGATGTGTCCCAATGGCTCTGATTATGAGCCATGCAAAAGCTTACTCCTCGTTAACGCTCTGCTTAAAACGCCACTTCTGACAGAGTACTGAAGACTTTTATCAACTTTTGTCCTTGATCTTGTCCTGTGTCTCTCTGCCAGTCCTATGCCATTCATCGTCCTCGTCTGCATTCCCAGTATTGAAGAAGTAATAAGGTATGATGTGTCCCTTTGCCTCACAAACAAATAATGACAAATTATCTCATTATATAAATATATTAATATGGTCGGCTACCCACTTCCCTAACATTGTACATCTTACCAGAAGTGAATATAAAAGCGATAGGTAAAAAAAAAATCAACTGTAGTTTGAAAAAAAATCTTAACAAAGGGTAGAGAACAAAGTGACAAAGAAGAAAGAGAGTAATTATCTTTCAATTTTCTGTTCTGAGTTAAAATTAATGTTCCTTTCAGTATTCGCTGTCAATACATCTTGAATCACAGATTTATAATACATTGCAAAACCAAGACAGATGAAAGGATGTGCTGTTTTTGACTTGGATAGAGTTATTTCTTCACAGTAGCTGGTATGAGGCTGTGTTTTGATTTGTGCTGATAACAGTGTTGATAATACTTTAGTTACTGCATATTTTAGTTAATGCTGAGCAGTGCTTACACAGGGTAAGGGCCTTTTTTTCCTCTCAAACCACCCTGCCAGTGAGTGGGCTGGGGGTGCAGAATAAGTTGGGACAGCTGACCCCAACTGACTTAAGCCTTATCTTGTATCTCATACCATATGATGTCACCCTCAGTATACAGATTTGGGGGAGGAAGAAGGAGGGGACATGTAGAGTGATGGTGTTCGTCTTCCCAAGACACCGTTACGTGTGATGGAGCCCAGATGGAGCCTTTTGTGTCTTCTCCCAGCATAAATGAACCACAATTCTATAATCTTCCTGCAAAACTTGACCTTGTTTCCAGAGCTCATACATTTTCTTCTTCCTCTTGAGTTCCGCAAGAATACCCTGTCCAGCCACACTGATGTTCTGCCCCATTTGCTTGAATTACAACACAGTGGAATTGCCTGCTCCTGGGTATTTAGTTTACCTGTTTTGCTAGTTCTACATTAAATCTATTTTCTTTAATAGGCAACCTGCTTTCCTTACCAGAAACTCTGGGAAGTGCAAGGAGGAAAAGATAAGGAATGCTGGAATTCCAGGGCGGTGCAGTACCAGCAGAGTTCAGGGTGGTAGTAGAACACTCTTGACATCTGGAACACTATTGTATGAGGAGTTTGTGATCCATATATCAGGTAATTCAGGTGTTCACCTCCTTCCATGTCCCACCCCTCAGTATATACTGGGTATTCCTTTTATTTTTCTTATGACCTTAGCAGTCAAGGAGCCCATAGGCCCTACCAGCTTAGCTTATTTCTGTAATTATATGGACTAGTAACTTGTATTTCTGATTGGCAGCTGAGATCTGAAATAATAAAAGTGATTTCACTGCTCAAGGATGAAAATACAAATCTGAAGAACTGGTAACAGAGCAATGACACTAATAGTGTGTGAATGTGCCTATGTGTGTTTTGTGCAATTTTTATGACATTTCTCACATCGGAGGGGAGGGGGAAATTAAGGCCCAGCTAAAAGCAAATGACCCAGAAAATAAATTCTTGTGAATAGGAAAAAGAGCAACCCTGATCAGCATTCCCCAAAGTCTCTTACCACTGACCAGAAACCTTGCAATGCAGTTGTTTTTTTGGGGTTTTTTTTGAGAAAATTCCCTTTGGGCATCTGCTGTCACTGAACTGCACAATTTAGTCTGCAGACCCAAACAGCTCTGAAGGTGACACTGTGTGCCAGACATTGCTGCACTGAAGCAATTCACTTGCTGATTTTTACTCAATAGAGCTTGCAGCAAGTGACTATTCCCACTTCAGCACTTTGAAATGAATTTTATACATGGGGGAAATACATCCTAAAGAAAAACTGCTGGAATCCTTCGGGCTGTGAAGCATCACCCTAAATGTTGATCAGAAAGGTTTCAAGTAACCTGTTTACTGTGTGTGAATGCATGCTATGGATGGCCCTTTTTGATGTGTGTTTATTAAATACAAGATCACAGAACTCAGTCTCATGTTTTCCCATGTATACCTATGTGAAACATATAGTGAACTAAAACACTGAAGTTTGGTCTAAAACATTGCTTTTGACACAATTACTCAGTAATGCACATTCCTTTGAAATCCTTCTCCTTTTGAATTTAGCTTCACCCTTACAAAGCTCTTGTCCTCGTTTCCTGGCTTAAAAAAATGCTTCATGTTATGACCAACGGCTTCCCAGAAGTGGCTAGTTTCTTAGAACAGAATCATAGAAACACTAGGTCTACATGTTTTTTAAACATCTCCAGGGATGGTGACTCCATCACTTCCCAGAGCAGCCTGTTTCAATGCTTCACTACTCTTTCAGTAAAAAATTTTTTCCTAATATCCAATCTAAACCCTCCCTGGGGCAACTTGATCCCCATTGTGTAAGATGTAATTAACAACATCAAGAGTTTGGAAGTCCAGGTGTTCATTTGCATTCCTGGTGAATGAAGCATTTCTGCATCATTCATAATTAAGAGGCCACAACTCCACAGTACGATGATAACCTGATACTTCCTCTTTAAAATTTCCGTGTCATTTGGATAAAAATTCCATACACTCGGATATTTCAAACATGCTGGCCTTATATTTCACACATCCATACCAGTTTCCTGCACCAGCTAGAGAATGCCCCCAGTCTGTACTTAAATGAAAGTGTTAAAAAAAATAGAAAAAAGAAATAAAGACTTATTACAGAGATGGTAGCTATTCAGCAAGCCCCCCTTTTTTTTTGTTTGTTTTTAAGGTACAAGAACTTTGCTTATTTTAGTGAGATACAATAGATTTTTTAGTAGTTTAGGCTCAGGAAAACTATTTGATTTTTATTTCATGTTAATAACAGTAATTTGGCCACATTTATATTAAAATAATTATTATTATTAGAATCTTCCTTCATTTTAAAAGAGTTAAGGTATAGTGATATGGACATCTCTAACTGACTGAGCTCAAACTTTCTCTTTGGATCGAGCAAGCATCATGGATTTTTATTTAAGTCTTAGAGGCTATGAAATGAGAAATCTCCCCACATGACAAGCAGTTCTAGTGCTAACCTAATCTCACTTGCTTCCCATAAAAAGTTGTTTACATGTCTTCCTGACCAAATTTTAAAAGTAGAAAAATCAATTACATAGGAAGTATTTTAAAAAGCATTTTACAGAAGAATGTTCATAGCACTGCTGGAGAATCCGTATTAATCTGGCCTGAAATGGTGCTGTTTGTAAACACTTTCATTCACCAGTGTGATCCTAAATACTGGCGGAGATTTAATCTGCAAGAAACACAATGCAAACAGCTTTTTACTAAATGAAATGTGAAAGGAAATTTATCAGACTACGGCTTGAATTTTGTTTGCTTTCACAGAAAACTACTGCAAAGCTGGAGCTCAGTAATGGGACTCAGTTTAAATGACATAGATGCCTTCATGTGCAGCTTTAAAAAAAGTCACCTGGGAGATTGAGTCAAGCTGCCCATGTAGATATAGTTTCTATTTCAAATCATTGCATATTGATAATGTGCATTGTTAAATATTTCTTGTTTTCGGTTTCAGTAAGTGACTAAATTCTTGTTTCATGCAACTTCAGCCCCTTAGCTGAAAGTCATGGGGGGAATTAACTCCTCACATCAACACTTTGGTTATGTGAGAAATGCCTGCCTGAGTACCCACAAAGCAGCACCTAAAGCCAATGGTATTTGGGGGAAACTCAATTAATACCCTGCCCCAGCTACTCCCAGCCCTATCCTGGGAGCCATCAGCACATACAGGTCCATCTCCATAATCCCAGAGGAGCTCAGAGCCCAGTGGTAGGTGGGAACCCAAACTAAGGATTCAGAAGAAAGGACACATGGTCTTGGCCCCTCCCAGGGCTGTCCCAGGAGACCCTCAGACCTAGTGTCCAGGTGTGACACCCACCACGATGAGTCAATACTGGAGCACCTATTGAACAGAGGCAGGTAGAGTGAACAGCGTTCTAGAATAGCACAAGACTGATGTTTAAGGGAGGAACTAAACGTGGGGTGAAAGAGGGAATTAGGAGATTTGGGGAGGAACAAGCGTGGAAAAATAGGGGAGTACAGGGACAAAAAGGGCCAGTAACATTTAAATTGTTGGCTGGTCAGTATGCTTGTCTGGCTGTGTCCTTCACCTGATCAGTGCTTTCTGTGCTCTCTTACGTTATCATCCCCTCTCCTTGCTGGCCCATTATGCCTTAGCTATGTAGCTCCTTCAGAGAGATTTAAATACATAGTGGTCAACCTGCAGTCATAATAATGATTAGCTAGTGATAAAAGCAAAGAGAGATGAGAGATGAGAGATAATGCATTTTACTATACATGTTTGGAAAAATGGACATGCTCTTAGGAGGCTTTTCTTGAAGTCTGAAACAAGTATAAAGCAACTAAGATAAACTCAGAGCATTTGTTCCCAGCCTGCTTACACTGCAGAATGCTCCATCTGCTTTAGAAATGGAAGAAAAATCCTTGTTAGTCCCCAGAGCTTGTCTAGTTTTCCATATTTATATAGGTTTGCCTAATAGCCGTTACTGTCTGTCCTTCAACTTTTTGTGTCATTCATCATGTTTATGGTAGCCTTATAGATTTCTTACTTTCAGAATGCTATACATTCCCCATAAAGTGATGTATGTTTTGTTTTATCATTACGAAGGTTTCTTTTCTTTTTTTCCCCCCATTTGATAGTGACAGTAGTTTTCTTATCACTTTTTCTTACATGTTTGTAGAGATTTGATGTTTCTAGTGTGACTTCCAACTCTTAACAGACAGCAAATAGAGCTCTGATACGTGCAAGACCTGTAGCAGTGGGTTCATTTGTGGATCTGCCCGCATATTTATTTATCCTTACTTTGCCTTTTGTAAATAATCTCTATTGCTAGGAGCAATGGCATGAAATCTGCAGTTCTGTTTGGTACATTTACTATATACATTTTATCAAACAATCAGTGTAAACATCTTGAACATTTCTTGTTGATGAAGACCAATTACTATTTGATAAGCATTTAGGAGAAACAAGTTTTTCTTCAGTGTTACAGACAAAAAGTACAATGCACTTGGTTACTAATTTTAACAGTAGAGACAATGCTATTACATATTGTAAATGGGAGATGATTCATTAAAAATGCATGTGCCTAGACTTTAAATTTTATGGATCATTTCTTTCTAATACATTTATCATCTGGGCCACTCATTTTATTATAGTAAACAATCATGTTTTATTTTCTATTTCTAATATAATCAACATTGTTCCACCATTATAATTAGGCAATCTATCATTTTATTCAAATACCTCACCAAATGCAGGGCTTTGATGCTGCTAGGGCTATTTCTAAGTCTGCACCCAGCCTTCATTGAGTTGTGTCTCTGTTTCTCACCTCTTTGTGCAGTTTTATCATGTGTGATAAAAAGGCCTTTTGCAGCTGATTTTAAGTTTCAATGCAAAGTCTAGCTTAACAAGGCTTCTGTCTGTGCTCAGTTTAAAACTCTTCAGACAGTTCAATAAAATAATTTTCCATATTTCAATAATTTTTGAGTTGCAGGTTTATTGAGCCTAGATTTATACTCTGTCCTAAAAAGCTGTGTGCTCTTCCCCATTTTTTTGATGGTGGTGATCCAGAGAGAGTCTTCCCCTTCCATTCAAAAGAATTTCATTCCTTCTATGCTTTCAAAGCCTTCAGCTCAGAATCCTAATCAAACTAATGAACGTGTTTACTTTCTCTCAATTTAAGCTCTCTCCATTTTTACTCACTCTCAATTTAGAAATAGCTAAACACAAAATGTTGCAGAAGAGCCTCATCAAACGCCTACAGGGAAAAAGTGTTAGATGATACCCAATGTTTACAGATGCAAATTGAGGTAGATTACAGCAACAGTCGTAGCCTTAGATACAGAATAGTGGGTTCTGAATTTGCCATAAACATTCAAAGAAAAGCATTAGGAGTTTTAACAAGCAGTTTCATGAAAACGTCAGTGTAGCCATGAAACTGAATAAAATGGTTAAGAAAAGGACAGAGAGTAAAGCAGAAAAATGCCAGACACCACTGTATAAGGCAGTAGCATTATCACACCCTGAATACTGTGATTAGCTCTACTTTTATTTTAAAGAGAATGCGCTGGATCTGATAAGGAACAATGAAAGGCAGCTTGGATAACTAAAGATACAGCATGGCTGGCATCCCAAAAGTGAATGAATCAACATGGACTATTCTGAAATAATTTTGGGAGGGTTATAGTAAGTTTATATATATAAAACAAAGAGAGGCATAGAGAAGGTAAATACAGAATCATTCACAGGACAGGAAGCAACTCTGAAATGTCTCTTCTAATAGAGGCGCTTGAGGCATTAATGTCCTTAGCAACTGGCTCTGTCCATCAAGCAAATGGAAGTATTTCTGCACAAGCTAGGTACTTCAGCTCTGGAGATCTTTTCTGTAGGATGTCGTATATTGAGTTTACATAGACTCAATGACCAATTAGAGAAGTGCATGGAAGAAAATAAATCTGTCAAGGGCTAAACCAGATACTGCCCCCAGCTTATGAAGCCCCAACATCTTATGCTATTACAAGTTAAGAAAGATTACCAAGGAAGTATCATACATGTTTGATACACTTGACTACATATTTGCTATTGGTTATCAATTAGCAGGTTTAGAAGAAAACATGGATGAAACATAAGCATTCACCTGCTGATAAATTTTGGAAATTAAGATTTTGAATAAGAGATAAAGATGCGTAGGATAGGAAGAAAAAGGTAGTGTAGACTTTGATGTGACCTGAACATTGCTCACTATTTATTTTAAAAGGTATGTCACATGATTAGGGGGCCAATTAGCTCAGTCAGTTGAGCATGGCACTAACAACGCCAAGGTCGCAGGTTCGATTCCCGTTCGGTCCCCATGTGTTTCCTGATCTAGTCGAGAGGTGGCGTCCCTTCCAGTCTAGGCCATTCTATGATTCTATGCATTTGTGAATCAGCTCAGAACCAGTGATTTTTTCTATACACAGATTTTTCAATCTTTACTTCTTGCTACACTGAGTGTTAGGGGAAAAGAAGACCTTGGATGATCACACATAGGAATTTCTGACCTAGAATAATCATTATAATCAATGTTTGAGGAACAAAAGTCCTTCATTTGATAGTATTAGTCAAAACATCCTATTTGCTTAGCTTTATTAATTTCCCTCCATCCTGTCTCCTGCCTCATAGCAAAGCACTCAGTAAATTTTTATTTATTCCTCTTCGTGACCTGAGAAATGAATGAAATTTTAGCACCTGGTGGTATTTTTACATTCACATTTACAATCCAGAAAGTATTACTTTTACATTCCTTTTATTTACAAAATGTACAAAGTAATGCTTCCCTAAGTAGATGAGGAAGATGGTCACATTCAGTGTTCTGCCTTCAAAGCATCTGGCCTGTTTCTTACAGCTTCTATGAATGATAGAAACTACGACTGATGCATGAAGAGCATGGTTCTTACCATTGCTGCAGAGGATGCCAGATCTTCCGTATGGACAAAGGCAAACAGCATCTTTCCTGGACTTTGGAAAACACGTAGCACCGTTTCCACATGGATTTTCATCACAAGTTGCAAACTGGCAGAGTTTTCCAGAATAGAGTTTAGGGCATTCACAAAACCAATTTTCTGCATCACTGAAATATTTAAATTTTAAAAAAAATAAATAAATGTATATGTACCAAAACATGCATAAAAATAAACTCAGAGAAAATCAGTGACATTTGACTTATGCCTGTAATATATTTCTTGGTTTTCACTCTCTTATTTTTTCTTCTTCTTGCGTGCTTGGTATTAGAGATGTCAGAATGCTTTACAGTGACTTGATTTGATACACTCTTTAGGGTTTGATTTTTATATTTTAATTTATCTTTCCCTTTATGGTAAAATATCACAGACTGATATTTTGTGACTTTTTAATGTCTCACTAGTTACTCGTGCTGCTGCTTTCATAAGAGTTCAAATAACTGCTACAGAAAAACAGCTCTTCTATTATGTCTGAAAAAGGAAAGAAAGTGAAAACAAAAATGTAAAAGTTACTAGCTTACTTTGCAAATGGAAACCTTTCTATATTCATGTATTACACATAGCTTGTGACAACACAGTAGGATGTAAGAAAAAACTGAAATATGAATAGTTATAGTAATTATATTGAAATTGAATCAGAATAAACAGGTAAAATCTCTGCTTTCATATATCTTATGTTCTCAGTCATAGAAAGAATATTAGAATAGGCACTGGAAAAAAATAAGCTGTAATCAGTCTTGAGGGGTGATAAAACAAGCATCTAGAAATGTGTATATTGTGTTTGTGTGAATAATATCTCTTTTTTTTTTAGTATACAAAGGCATAATGGCAGATATGGCAGGAAAACCGAATTATCAGATAGGAAAAGCAGGAGGGTAAGACATTCCCATCTATCACTTATTATAAATCTAATTTCATTAAAGGTCTTATTTGATTTTCCCGTTGTTTTATGACCACAATTAGATAAGAGCGAGATAGGTCAGTTTATGTGATTACAACACATCCCTGGTATAGAACAGAAATGTGTCTGTCTTATACTTGATAAGGTCACATATGCCTGTGGGTTTGAATGCAGAAGACATGACGTGAGCTGTAGCAAACCACAGTCATTATGCTCTTCCAGATAATAGTATAATCATTAGGATGTTCAGTGATAAAATGTCAAATATATATGATTTCTAAAAAATCTGTTCACTGCTCATAATAATCATGCAACCAGGTTAGAGAAAATAATCTGGAGCTGAGAGAACTCCTGTATTTTTTATGAGGGAAATAAAGAAACCTTGTGACTGCCTTTGTGCATAGCAGTTGATTAGTGTGTTTCTAAGCTGACCACCCGCAGTTCTGGGGAGTGAGGATCCCAGCTGGAGAGTCTACCAGAATGACTCTCATGAATAATGCCTCCAGACACCTTTGCAAAAGAAAATTGCTATCAGCTGCAATAATAAATTTCTGTGTGTAGCCTATTCTATTTATAGAGTTGCTGCAGACACCAGGACGGGAATGTAAATGAGATACCAGTTTGCTTTCTTTCATGCAGCATCGAAAAGACTGTTTTCAATGATTTTAGTATCAGCATTACAAAGTTCAGCTAATTAAAAAAGCAACAATAAACTGCATTCTTCCTGGAAATCTATAATTGATGGTAACAGTTTCTAAAGCTAGTTATCAAATGTGTTTCTGTTTGTTTATAGAAAACAAAACAATTGTCTCTGCTGACTTGCAAAATGTAGAGATTTTAGTCTTCACTTTTAAAGAACAATTTTCATACATTCTACTGTTGAGTTGTATATGTCAACATTGGCCCTTTCTTTTTATAGTCTTACCTTTGTTATTCTGAAGAACATTAAAAATAATAGGCCTCATAACAAATTGTGAAGAGTTTATTGTCATCAAAATGAGTGATGTTCTAAAATTTTACTACTGAGACATCCTAATTATAAAGAGCAATACACAACAAAGCAAAAAAAAAACAGTTTTGGAAAATAATACACAACCTGAAATTGTAATAGCTAACCACACAGAAGAAATATCACTGCCAATTCACAAGAATTAATATACCGAAATACAAAGTCCAAAATGACAACTTATTATCTCTCAAAGTATTCTGTCACTGTACTTGGCGTAAGAAACACACCAATGTTTGAATGACCAGGACTTCTTCCCTCCCAGATGGATTTCACAATTCCATGACATCCTACTATCCTTTATAAATGCAAGAAGCAAATGAAAAGGGCCAGCACAACAGGACATTGATACCTTTTGCCTATGCTGTACACCTGTGAATGGCTCCAAGAAAAAGTCATTGGATAATTACATACATGTACGCCCTCTCGGTCCCCATGTGTTGCCTGGTCTAGTCGAGAGGTGACGTCCCTGCCCATGACAAGGAGGTTGGACTAGATGATCTCTACGGTCCCTTCCAGCCTAGGTCATTCTATGATTCTATGAGCAGAAGAGAGGGATTAATGTGTGAAAGAAACAAGGAAAATACCAGAAATTTGAGGCTGCAAAACTAAAGAAAAATTTGGACTGTTTTGCTGGAACGTATTCTACATCTATATTAGTGTTTGAATTCAGACCCAGAGCATGGCTTTGAAGCAAATCTCCTTGCTGTCCTCGGTTGCGATGCTTTGGTTCACACTGTGGAGTAGCCTCAAGAGTACACGAGCTCCATTTCTTTCAGATGACTCTGCACTACAAGATTGCTTCACACTCAGGTGCTCCAGCTGCTGATGAACATTCAGTGCATGAGGCCAGAGTGTGTGAAAGTTCCCTGAAACATGAATGATGGGGATATTGAGTCCTCAGCATGAGCCAATTGGTCCTGTAAATCTATGCCTATTGAACTACATTATCTGATAATATAGAGGTAGATTTATAAGACATCAAAAGAAAAGCAGGCACCCATGATGTAAATTATACACCAAAAAAAGATCCAGATTTTAAACTGGAGTATTGACGAACTCTAGAAGTAGATAGAGAAAAAACAAAACTAACCATCCAGAACCATACGATAAATGTCACAAACAGTGAGAGAAAATAGGAGAAGAGCCAGAAATAGTGTAGAAAAGGAGTGAAAGAGACAAGAACAATAATCCTAGAGCACTATCACATCATATCAGCAGTCTTACATATGAAGAAAAAAGCATAGACAAGATGAAATCTTTGCTGACACTCTTGTAACCCTCCTCTGGTATGTTAAGGGGTACATTTTACCATTTCTTTGTTAAAATATTCCTTTGATCTTTGGTCTGGATATTAGATTGGAAAGAAAATCATCAAGAAGCATTTTCATGGTATGACACGATACTGGTAATTTGGGAATACAAATTGTGGCAGGTATTTCCTCCCCCCAGCTAAGCTGTTGCTAGGCAGATTCCAGGGAATCTGCCACCTGGGCTAGTCCAGACTTGTCTAGCTGGTCAGGACTTGGTTACACCCAGGCCAGCAGCCAATGAGAAGCCGAGATGGCTATGATTGACCACAGTCATCATTGGCTAGGTTTTAAAAGTGGGCTTTGCAGTGTCCATGTTGGAGTTACCTCGTGGCAGTGGCCTGAGGAGGTGTCCCCCTGGGTCTAGGGGATCCCGAGACAAGGTTGACCAGGTGAGAAAGGGAACCCCCACCTGGTAAAGGTACCCCCTGGCAAGGTTAAAAGGGAGAACGGGAATCCCCCCTTTTTATGGTACCTTAGTGAGAACAATCAAGACGAGAAAGGGAACCCCCGGCTTGATTGAGGTGAGTGTATGATAATCTGGATTATCATTCTTTTGTCAAGGGCTAGTGCATGATCTTGATCTTTGTCTCAACCGATACTGAACCTTTAAATTGGTGGGGAGCTTATATCCTGTAAATAAATTTAAATTTAACTATATGTGTGAATTTATTTTTCGGATATGGGCGCGCTCCTCACCTCCTTCTTTACACAAATTCTTCTTGACTCAGTACTACATCAGTGACCTGATTTAATGAAATTAAAATTTTGTATAAGCCTTTGAGATGCCAACACAGGTTTTGATAACTTGGTTTGTTTCTTACATATTGCTCAATGTTGAGGAGACTGGATTATAACCCATTAATAATCTGGTCACAGCTCTATTTAACCACAGTTTTTGACTGTTAAACTAATCCTGTATTTAAAGAAAATAATATTATAATCCATCTATATAATGTCAAATATATGTCTGTATATGCCTATATATGTCTATACATGTCTATACATATTATGTCAAAGACATAATTTGTGCTCTAGTGATACAGTGTTTTGGTTCTCTGAAGCAGAGTATAGTTTTCTATATGCTTGCACTTTTTCCATCTTTAAAGTGGGAGCACTATGCTCTGTGATTCCAGCTGAAGGCATCACACATGTCATTTGTGTAGTCGTATCTGAGAAGGCTGCCCTGAAAGGGAGCACGCTCAACACTCTTTAATCCTGACAGTGCTAAGCTGAGAATATCAAAACCTATGTGTCACAGTGGGTTCAATATTTAACAATTAAGTTCTTTTAGTGCTCTCACTACATTATGTGGAACAAAGCTATGGAAGTTGGACAGAACAGATTCCTGGGCTTCTTCAGTTAATAAACAGTTTATTTAAAAGTTGTTCACTATTATTTATCCCCAGTGCCATTTTGTTCTAAATTACTGGGAGCTGAAAGAAGAATCATTGTGATATCAGTTTAAACTTTAAGTTGAATTACACTTAATGCAAAGACTCATTAAATCTTTTTCTAGAAAATACCAGGATAATGTAAAGGTGATTAGGATCTTCCTTTGAAAGCTCTGTGTAAAAGCCAAATCCATAGAAACTCATTGACAACATATAATGCAGGCATTTATTCCTTGTGCACAGCGGGTGTTTTTCTAGTATATAATATATCTGTCAATCTTTCCTCGTATTATACAGCTCCCAAAAATCAATTCGGCTTTCCTGCTGCTTTAGTACTTTCACTCAGGTTTCCTCAATTATGGTATCTTCTCTAGATCTGAGAGCTTTTGTTAACTTTACTGTTTTGAATCCTTTTTTCCCCTCTCAGGAATTATTATTCTGCAAGCTCTGGTGATTCACTTTACATTCCTTTTCCTTTCACTGAAAGCATTTTTCTATTGGGCTTGCATGACAAAGTTTTGGAAGCAGTAAGGGAGGCTACAGGAGGGGCTTTTGTATGAGGGTGCTAGAAGCTGCCCCTATGCCTGACAGAGCCAATGCCAACCAGCTCTCAGACGGACCCCTCACTGACCAAGGCCAAACCCACAAGCAACAGCAGTAGCACCTCTGTGATAGGGTATTTAAGAAGGGGGGAAAAATACCTGGGCAAGATAAACTGCAGCTGGAGAGAGGAATGCAAATACGTGAGAGTAGCAGCTCAGCAGGCACCAAGGTCAGTGAAGAAAGAGGGGATGGCGATTCTCCAGGGGCCACAGCAGAGATTCCCCTGCAGCCCATGGTGAAGACCAAGGTGAGACAGGCTGTGCCTCTGCAGCCCATGGAGGTTAATGGTGGAGCAGATGTTCACCTGCAGCCCATGAGGGACCCCGCACCAGAACATATGGATGCCCAAAGGAGACTGTGACCCTGTGGGAGCAGGCTCCTGGCAGGACCTGTGGTCCTATGGGGGATCCATGCCAGAGCAGTCTATTCCTGAAAGACTGAATCCATTGGAAAGGACCCACACTGGAGCAGTGTGCAAAGAATTGCAGCCTGTGGGAACAACTCAAACTGGAGAATTACATGAAGGACTATCTCCTATGGGAGGGACCCCACGTTGGAGCAGGGGAAGAGTGCGAAGAGTCCTCCGCCTGAGGAGGAAGGAGTGGCAGAGGCAATGTGTGATGAACTGGCCACAATCCCTATTCCCCATCTCCCTGTGCTGCTTGAGGGTAGGAGGTAGAGAAATCATGAGTGAGGTTAAGCCCAGGAGGAAGGGAGGGGTAGGGGAAAGGTCTTTTAAGACTTAGTTTTTCTTTCTCATCATCCTAGCCTGATTTCGATTGGTAATAATTCCCCAAACTGAGTCTGTTTTGCCCATGACATTAATGCTGACTGATTTCCCTGTTCTTATCTCAACTGATGAGCCTTTCCTTAAATTTTGTCTCCCCAGTCCAGAGGAGAGGAACTGATAGAGCAGTTTGGTGGGCATCTTGGTCAATCCACCACAACTTTCTAAATTGCTTCTCTCTGTATAAACAACCACTGACAGGCTCTCTTTAAACCATGTGTAAACCACTTGTGAAAGAAATTGGTTTTGCAAACTCAAAGGGAAAATATTTCCAGATTGGTTGGGTGCAGTTATGGAAAAATGTTTTTGCTTTAGATTTTGACACAGGCTTATACTTAGAGTTATACTGATTCTACCATGAACTAAATAGGAGCTCATATTTAAAAGATACTTTCAAATTCTTTGATCCAGGTTAAAAGCATTGGGGTGAGAAGGTTCCAATTCCACATCAAAAAGAATAGGAGTGATAAAAATAGGTTCCAGCACCTTGCTTACTTGCTGCCAAGATACAAGAAAGAGATCGAGTACAAAATTATTCATCTCAAATAGAAAATTAGTTTATAGGACCCAACTAAGAAATGTAGTGAAAAAGATGTTTACTCTATCCCAGTCAGATAACAATGAGTGTCTGCTCAATCTTATCATTAAGCATATGTATATTAGTTCCTTTGAACAAGAATCCACTCCTGAAAAAGTACCTGCACCTTCAAAAGTTTAATGGAGTTGTGTTTGAATAAATTATGACTTGGGAAGGGCAGTATTTGGCTTATGGAGATGATGAAGGACCAAGAGCACTTGTTTATTGGCAGAATGTCTGTTTCAGATCTTGCCAAAGGCGTAATGATTTTCAGGAATGTAGGATTGCTAAAATTGATTTTAAAATTACTCAGTTAAATATCTAACAGTACTATTTAAGTTTTCAGAATCATCAAGTCTCTCCTGGACTCTTTTATAAACCGTCTTTAACCTCAATTTTCCACTCAGATGGCGAATATAAAAGTGATTCCCCATCACATGAAGGATACAGATCCATTAAAAAGTATCATGTATGAAATGTCCTGTCCTCTAACGTGACAATTATGACCATTCTGGACACACAAGAGGATACACAATCATGGCATCAAGCACTTCTGGACACATAACATGCAATGGCGGATGGTTAAGGATCCCTTAGGAAAAAATACAGTACACAATGATCGGTGAGAACAATTTATGGAGGTAGCAATCCATTCTCCGGCCACATCTAGGGAGAGAAACAAGGACCTGTCAGGCTGGTCCATTGCAAGGGCTGTAATTAGCTGTGACAATACCCATTTCCCCAATTTTCTCAGTCATTTCGGTTAAATCTACATTTCTCCTTCCTTGTGTTGTATGGGAAAAATAGTAAATAGATGTTTTTATCTGCTAAAACGTATTTATAAAAACAAAATTATTTTTGTGAAAAAATATTGAAAGGCTATGATTTCAATAATAAAAAATTAGCACTATATGAAACATGGCCAGGGAAGAACATAAACATTTTCAACAGCATAAGGTAGAAACCAGTCCTCCACTTTTCACCAAAATCACATGCTGTCTGACTTCTGCTTCTCCTTCAAAAATTTCTCATAATTCCTTATGACAGAAAGTTTCCAATTGCTCCCATAAGTCTTTAGAGCTTTAAGGAGTCTTTGCCTCAATACAGCTATTATTTGCAGCAGGACTTGCGGGCATCATATCCAAAGCAGTAACAATGAATATTGGTGTGCAGCGCATTTCTTCTTGCACTGTTTTCATTAAACATGCATTGCATACAATTACTCACCTCTGTTAGAATTTTAAAAGAATATTTTAGCACAAAAACATTCATTAGCTCAATGTTAGTTGAATTTGTGGGTGGCAGATCTGTGCAATTTAGTTTTTTCCAAGATTTCACAGCACAACTGCAGTTTTCTACACTGATCACAAGGCGATAGATGACAACGAAATTGAAGAACAAAATCTTGAATGATTTGTAAAACATCAGCACTTACTTTAAATTCACAACATAATAATTTCGAACTGCAAAGATCATAAATCCAGAAGTGTATATTCAGAAAGAGAAACAATGTTAGTGTAAATCCAGGTGTTTGTTATACTTTCCTCTCTCAGTTTCTTCCTAATATTTTTATTCTGTTTCTAAAACAGATTTTTTATTTATGTATTTACTATTTTAGACTTTCATAGATGCAAACTGTTCCTATGCTGCTCTGAATTTAACTTACAGAATTTTCATAACCATTTTTTCATTGTATTGTCACTAGTTCTATTGATTTGCAACTCTAATAATCAGTGGTTCAGCACTTCCCTCATTTTAAAAACATTCTTAATCAGGCAGATCACTGGTGCTTTCTTGCAAGCCTGGTCTATGCACAAGGCTGGAAGCCAGAATCTCTTAAGAACTCAGACAAAAGGCTTTGAACTTGCAGGGTGTCATCACCTTCCTACTGTGATTTGCCCCATTCATACAATTGCCTCCCAATACCTCCTGTTAATTCAAACGCACAATCTTCTTTTCAGTCCCAGGTACCATCTCAGGTCCTTCCAGTTTCAAGTCAGTCTCTGAACTTCATATTTCCAGCTCACCAAAATAGAAATCATTTTATGATGTACATGTAACACAGTGTAATATTTACATTAGAACAATAATGTTTCTAAAACATGTAAAATGAAATGCACCCCAAGCTATGAATAAAAAGAGCAATTACAAAATGCTCTATGAAAACGTGACAACATCGTAATGAGAATGTGAACCATATGCTTTAAACTCACATCGTCTTTACCATTCACTTGGGATACTCCCTTTTCTAACAATCTTAGAAACACCATGAAAGATAAATTCTGAATGAGCGAACCTCAGGGAGGAGAAACTGAATTGAACCTTTCTTAGATGGTCATCTTTCCATAGTATATCTGGACCTCTTTTTCCTCACTGATTGCCAGAAGAAAATTTGTATCTTGTTTGTTCATTTCTTAATGAAAACACAAAAGTGGGTGCACAGGCATGCACTCTACTTTTTATCTGGCAGCTAACAGAGCCACAGGAAATTTTAACTGGGACAGAGCAGGTATTATAATAATGCTTTCCCATGGAAGGGGACACTTTTACAATGATATTTGAATGTTAATGAGAAAGTCCTATGTCTCCTAATCAACGTTTGCATATAGTTTCCATTATTTAAATTGTATTTGTTTTCTATCCTTGGGCCTTGGGAGCTTGCTGTTTTTTTCTCGTTCTATAAGCTGGCACAGGAGAAGATCACATTTCTCCCTACAAATCATGCCTTGAAGCAGTAAGCGTTCATTGACAGATATTCTGTGTTTGCACAGTGGCTAGTGAAATGTAGCCCCTTGCTCCTTCTTCCTATGAATTACAGCAAATGTGATTAAATAATAAAATAACAAATATTTGAAAATGTACTATGTCATTTTGTAATTAATCTATTAATAATGCACCACTGATCTAATCAGTGCAGGACAGCTTCCACACTTTTACACATTCTTAGAAAGACTATAAGATACAACTAAAATTCATTTGCCTACAGAAAATATTTTTTCAAGCTCCTGGTCAAATGAAGTCATAAACTATATATACAGCATAGCAGGTTAGAGCCTCTCAAACATCATATCCTAGGAATGTTGTGGGCTGAGTTCATTTCTATTAACACCTCAATATAAACCTATTATGAAGCTTGAGGTGATATATGAATGACATAAACAATTGCACTTACTGTATTTTCTACACATCTAGTGCTTATGAAAGGTGATAGATTAGCTGAAATTCTCTGGTTGTCAGGAAATAGATAGTGTAAGTTTTCCTACCAACGACCAAGGTAATTTCTCTGCCTCAGAAGTCACACCTCTCTGAAGGTGTGAATTCAGTCTGTGGTTTCTCTGACTGACAAGAACTTTAATTCTAACACAGGTAACTCCTAGAGAATGGAACTAAGACTCTGGGAGGATGCCAAAGAGCTTTGTACATCTTTCAGACTAGCACATCATCAGTCACATGATGTAAATGAAGTGGTAGGTGTTGTTTGAAAAACACTGATTTTCAGGAATCACCTCACATACTAGGAGACAAAGTCTCCAGAGCTAATCCTTATCTCAGTCTAACAGTTACATTTCATCACTGGAGATGCATCTAATTACGCTGTAAGCATGGAATATGTGGTGTTGAAATCCAGAAAAAAACCCCAACAAAACCAAAAACGTAGGCACCCTAAATCTTTGTGGTTCTTAGAACAAGAGTAGTAAAACTGGCCTCCATCAGGCACAGCACTTTCATTATGAATGTAGTATAGCAACTTTCCACACCAACAAAACAAAGTTTTTTTTTTTACTTTCAAAACAAAAGATCTCTTAGAGCTTCTGGGTGTCTGTCCTGTGTTCATCTTTCTTCGTGTCTCTTTGAGATTCACTCATTTCCCCATTGCAGTCCAGTTATCTTCCTCTACTTTCAGGAATAAGAGAGGAGAAGAAAGCGACAGCACCGTGAATGCTTTTCTTGTGAATGCTTTTCTGAGGTGTCATCATCTCTCAGAAGGAGTAAGAAATCCCCGAAGCACAGGATTTCTGTTTATACATTAACTGAACTGTAGGAGGTTAAGGAAAACTTCATAGATTTCCTTTGCCCATGGCTCTATCTGAATATCTACAATAAATTTAGACTAAGCTATTTCTTTAAATGACACCAAATGTAGGTCACAAAACCTGAAATCAAAAAGCCATTAGGAATATAAGTGCATTTGACTGACTAAATCTTGATATGTCTATCAGTTCTCTCCTACTACAAAGTAAAGATTACATATAGGAGACTGCACAAAGCTTTTACAAAGACTAGCTGCTTAAGCTTGTGCAAATTTTTGAACATAAGGGCAAGAGAAGTGATGAGTACTAAAACTATTGACATCATTGACTGAAGTAAAAAGTTAGCAACCACTATGTGCTTTCAATTTTTTTACAACACAGTCTTTATCAATAGCTTGAGTTGTCTCGTAAGTTGACCTTTCACTTTAATTCCTGCCTCAGCTATGAATTTCACACATTCCTGGATGATGGCTATGACTTATGAAGGATATAAGGTGCCCTAAAAACTGTGAAAACAAATGCTATAAATCTGAGTGCTGGCATTATTCAAGTGTGCAAGAATCGTAACTGTTTGAGTTGTTCCATTGCTGGGAACTAACATAGCTGGGTGACATAAGAGGCTAAAGTAAAATGCAAGAGAAAAAAAATCTGTTTTGCAGTTGACCTCTATAATTGGTACAAAAGGCCATTTGTGTACCATTTTCTCAAACAGACTTAAAATGCTATGAGATTAGTCCCTTTCTAGCTTGCATTTAAGAGGTCAGATAAGCCAGGTAGTCTGATTTCTTTGCAGCAGAAGGTAAACGACTACCTTGAAAAAGCAAATTACAGAAAATTTTAGTTAGAGGAAAACTATTGCATCACAGCATCACAGTTGTCATTTGCTTCCAGACTTCCTTCAGAGAAACAAGTCAGTTCTTCCTCCTTGATATCTCAATACTGATCCATTCCTTCACATCTATGCAGATGGGTAAAAGGAATTTATTCTGTCAGTCTGGCTCTACATGCTACCTTATCTTGAAAGCTTCAGGAGAATGAAAATGAACTGATCTTTTAAATAAGACACTTGAACTTAGAAAGTCAGTCTAGAAATACAGATATAATTAATTTATATTTAACCTATAACTGTAGCAGCATTTAGAGGAACTTTGTGGAAAAGCAGACGTACTATTTTACATTGTCTTCTGGATATACGGTATCTCTAACTAAGGTTTAGTAAGATGATATCTATGACAAAGATATCTCTGAATGCAAAGAAGGTTCTTCACATCTTCTGAACATTTTCATTTTCCAGTGTACATCATTATGATGTCTATACATGTGAAATTCAAATAGAGGAACAACAGCTAATAACCAAAGCCTTGACCCAATCTGATATTACACTGTCTCATTCTATTGTCAGTATTTTACAGGTGCTTCAGTCTCTAATATACACTGTACTCTTTCAACAGAAAGACTTTACCCCAAGCAAGGATGGTGATTTGAAGGGTCTATAGGTATTTTTACCATAAAGTTTTGAGGCTATATCTACACAGCAGAATGAGCAAATCATCAAAGTAGAATCACACATTTGATTTAGCTTTATTCTAATTAGCACAGTTATGACCTGCAGTGAAAACATGGTGATGTTATATCCTGACTGCTAATCCTTCAGTGAAAGCAGGGCTTTTATTCAGTTTATTAGCCTGTGCTGATATTACTACTCATTCTACCTTCATGAAAACTACCTTAGTTGTTAGCTTTCCTACAACCATTATCCCTTTATTTTGCTTTATAGGCATGCTCTCTGTGTATCCATAGAAACAAGAACAGAATGAACTGTGATGCCTTGTGGTCACACATTTGTTTTGAAGTTACCACATAATGGAAGTGAGAGTGCCCTAAAAAAAGAAAAAGGCATGAAAAAAATGACAAGGGGCTAATGCAGCCAGAGGAAAGAATACATTTTAACCCTTCCTGTTATAAGTCAACTTATAACGTAGTTGCCAAATCCACATTAGCTGCAATATTAATGTAGAAATCTCTTCCTTTGATATCAGTACTCCCATAAGCCAAATGCACATTACAGCTAGTAAGAGCAATTGACTATTCCAACAGCTCAGTTAATAGGTTGGGAAAGAAAATTAAACATCTTGCTTGTGGATACACAGTGATTGACAGCAGGTGCTTGGAGTTTTCCCAGGCTTCTAAGTTCAATTGGCCAGATCAGGACAGTTCTACTGAAATCTGTGGCAGTCTTGAAAAGTCACAGTTTTTCACACACTGCCGTATAAATAGGCATAATCAGAATCAGAAATTTAATTTTCGGGTACTCAGATGGAAAAAGGCAAACTGGAATCCCATTCTCTACTTCCTGACTGCTTATGCTTGAATATTAGAAATATATTGACTAAATTATTGCCTATGGACTAGAAACTCAGTTCTCTCGATTTCTGTGATATGCCTGATCAAAGGTAGGGGCAGGTCCCCTCCTGATTATTTCTGGTCCAGAGCAACAGACTATTTCACTCTTGCCTTGCTGGCTGCAGGTTTCACTTCTGAAGAGAGGTGAAAAATGCTCCCAGGAAGCTTCTGAGAGACTTGGGTACTTAAAGACTAACCTAGAACAGGGCCTGAAGCACAAAAGTTATTTGAGACCTGTACCATAAATTACCCAAGAATCATGAGAACTTGATAGAATCTGAGGTTATAGAGAATTTTTATTTTACAGGTGTAAATATTAAAAATATCAATGTCTTGTGTTAGTCAAATGAATTGCACAACTATTAGTCAAAGGAGAACAACGTGATTCTGTTTAATTTCTTTGTTAACCGAACCCATTTTCTAATGTTCTTTATATAGCTTTTTTAAGAGATTCAGGACTGGAAGGCAGTTCCCTAGAGTTGAAGTCCCCCCACAACTAAATAGCTTTTACGTTAAAGAATATATTTCTCTTGAAACTCCTACCTGTGACTGAATTTCCAACACAATAGCTTTTAATATGTTGAAGAGCCAGACCATGGTGTGAATGTTCAGACTGTGTCTGAACCAGGTGAGTGGTTTCATGAAGATCATAATCTTCAGCACAGTGGCAGATGCTTTAATACAGACAAAGATCTCCATGAAACCACTTAGCAACTACAGAAGCTGGTAAAAAAAATGAATTCTTTGATGAATGTACTACTCCTCACTGCAAAAAAAAAATAAAAAAATAAGAGTTCTTGCTTTAGTCAAGGTAAAGTAATCCTGAAAAGTGCTGTTGTGTGACAAATCAGTATGTGATACACATCACATGCCTCTGAAATGAAAATAAAAAAAAAAAAATTGGATTTGTATGCAGAGTCAGTAATCAAATTTTTTTTTGGTGGTGGATACTGAGGAAAAGGGTGCAAGAAGGTGGGAAGTCCTACTGACGCACAGTTATGATTAAATTGTATACCCTGCATATATAATCTTTGTACTAAATTGATGTAAATTAAAGGGTAAAAAAGTAGTAAATGGTATGTTGTCATAAAATTTTTTTCCATATGTTTTCATTTTTTTTTAAATTAAATTTGTGAAATCCTGACTTTGTTAACATTCATGTAGATCATTTTATATGGGATCTATATAAACATGGAATATCATGATCATAACATAAATTTTTAGGTCAGTTTGACATTGTATCATCTATGAGATAAAGGCTTAAACAGACCTTTAAATGCAACTGATAGAAGACATTGTTGATTACAAGTATTTTAAAACAATTTTTTACTGAATTATTTAAAATGTAAAATCAACAATTACTGTTAATTAGTATCTTTTATTATATGATCAGCAAATTGCTTTAAAACCTCACTTTCCTTTTGCACTTACACTACCATTTCTTTTTAAAGGGGTCAAAGAGATAAGCAACTGTTTTGAAATATGTTAATATCCATAATCTTTTAATTTTTCGAACGGCACTAGAATTCATGTTGCAGTAGTGTTTGTGGGAAGAGAACCTCTGGCAGAGGTTTCTACTAGTTTAACTGAACATGAAATATCTTCAATGGGATTGAATCTGCGTTGTGATTGTAAAGAAAAGCGAGTTTGTGTTGCAACTGTAAGAAGCTGTCTGGAGTCCTCCAAGTGCACAAAATCTTTTCTGGCAGAAATTCCTGTAACTCAGATGGCTACTTTTAAATGTGTTTTCTCTGTGTAATGTAATTCTATGTCTTCTAGTATAATCTAAAAAAGGGTTTATGCCAAGGTATCATTTACGTGTTTCCAGTGTTCCAGCAATTGGATTAATGCTAGACTGGAAACTGCAGCACTGAAAGAATGAAGTGATTCATTGCTAGGAGGTTTCTAACCGTAAGCTTCTCCCCTGCTGTAATTGTTCAGTTCCACAGGTGGTAGCTATGGCAGCATCACTTGTGCAGAGAGAATATTGTGCAGCTCCTGATGTTTTAAGGAAGGTTAAATTTTTTATTGTTAAAAGCAGTCCTACACAGCACAATGCTTATATATGGCATCAGCTACACTGTTACTATTAAAGATTAGCTCATGCACAGTAAGAGTGTTTGTAATAAATGTTAAAAGTAGAAAAAAAGGTATTATTTAATGACTTAGTAAACAAAGAATATTTGAACCTTTACAAGCAAAAGTTATAAGCAGGAGACACATAAAAAGTGGCCAACATAGCTAAAAAGTGTCTGTAATTCATGCAGTGGTAAGTAAGATTTTGTTATGCTTGTCCATTTTCATAGAATCATAGAATCATTCAGGTTGGAAAAGACCCTTGGGAACATCGAGTCCAACCACTTTATCTAAGGATCATCTTTATCTCCAAAGTGGTGCAGCTGTGACCCAAACATGCAGGCTTATCTATTTTACACAGGACTCCTTAAATTTCAGATTTCAAAGTAAACAAGAAAAACACAGGTTTTGTGGAGCAAATAGCACTCTATTTGTTATTTATCAAATGACTTTTTGTTTACAAGGCTAAGCTGTGCTGCTGAGTGACACAGTAATGTGCAAGGAGCACAAGAAGTATGAATTCATCAAAGAATCACCAGCATAAATCATACAAGACCCTAAACCATACATTAATCACTCCTCCCTCATACGTCACCACCTGCCAGGGGATGGCTGGTAATGCGCCCTTCTCTCATTCTTAAACAGTTGCAGGCAGTGCCTGAAATAGTATTATGTCCTATTTTATGAAGGTTAAGTATCTTGGAGAAAAGGCATCGTCCTCTTACTACCCAAGCCATTAAAAAGCCTCATCTCCCATTCATCATCGTTTCAGTGAATACATTGCTCTGTGGCCACAGTACCCTCCTGCCTGCCAGGGAACACAACCCTCTGAAGAGCACAAACTGCAGCATGGTCCTACCACCTGTCACATTGCAAAGGCAGAGTTTTTTTCCAAATGCATGCCAGACATCCTGTGAGAAAGTCCCAAAACACAATTTATTTCAGACAATCTGATGACAAGAAAAAAAAAAAAATTCCTTCCTACTGTCCCAGAAGAAATTAGCTCAATGTTCACAGCCGCTCGCAAGATTCACAGCCGTGCTCCGACCTATGAATGAAAACTAAACATCCCCCAGCATGAGCTGTGGCTGATGAGGCAATACCATACGCACTTTTCTGAGATATGAAAAAGAACTGGTGTTCTAAGTGGCTCATTTCTGACATGTCTTATTAACCCATGTGAGAAACTCAGAATCCTTTCCTCCTCCAGGCAGACAAAGCCCTACTCCCTTTTAGCTTACATGACACACATTCTTGAAATGGAAACTTTTTGCTTCTAAGACCTGTGTTGTGGCCAAGACACAATGACACCAGGCTATGCCTGTGAGTAACAGGGGGTTCTCACCTGCTGGCTGGGGTCAACCCTCCCCATCGAGTAACTGATGAACTCCAAATGGGCCTGGCAACGACTGCGGCAGGAGCTGCAATACGTCAATCTGGAGGAGTTTGCATTTCACGTGCTATTCAAGGATGAATAACGTGGCCCAAAGCCTGGAAAATCTGCTTTTTGCAAGGGACATTAACTTCCTCCAATTCATCCCCATCTTGATAACAACAGGCATTTGTCAGAATGAGTTCACTAGCAGGTCAGGATTTGTGCAACAATCAGGATGCAACATATTTAATCAAGAAACAGAGAGCAGAAATACCGCGTATCCTTAAAGGCTTTCATACTTCATTTTTCACTCTGTTCCTGCTGCCACACAGACCACAGCAGATGCCTTGCCTGGGTTCTGTGATGGCAGATACAGAAATCCCACTCCTTTAGAGTCAGTACAAAACCTAGTGGCATGTCCACAGAGCTATGAATGTGTCCTTGGAGCTGACACTGAAGGGGGCTGAGCAGCATGCTGAAACATGTAGACATGTTTGGTCTGGCCTCATGTAGTCCTTGAAATCCCAGAATAACAAGGACTGCAGAGGAGGCGGGCTGCCTGCTAGGCAAGGGAATCATCTAAGGTGAGGAACATGTATCATTATCAAGCCGTTTAAGAACTCGTACCTTTGCTAATCTTCTCAGAATAATTGTAAGCATTCTTACACAAAGAAATACTGGAGGGTAAGACCCAAACCTGTGGACTAATGTTGGAGATTAAAATATTTTACCTGTAGAATATTAGAATTAATCGTGGGATCGCTTAAAACCGCGATGAATTGAAATTTATTTTGTCTTACGAGTGACATTGCTTAGCATGAGCAGCCAGATTTAGCGAAGTCTTAGGCAAAGACTATGGACTTTTACATAAGTAATGAAGAGCTTAGGCTGAAGAAAGGCCTGGAAAACAATGTGAATTGAGAAAGATAATATCAACATAAACTGCATCTCGAGATAAAGAAAAGAATGCCTACCTGGAGGGAGAGAAAGGGTCCAATGAGAAACAAGAAGACCTCAGACCCAAATATTACTATTGGATGGAACAATCACATGAGGGGAGGTGAACTTGGATTGTAAGAATATAATTTATTTAATCAGGGTTCTTCTCAGAGGGTCCCAGCTCCAGCCGAAATAAACCAACTCTGTGGCAGAACCTAGGGCCCAAACTCTTCTTTAGAGCTGGAGGCTAAGAGTGGATCCATCTGCACCTGGGCTCCTCTCTGTGAGGAAGTTTATAAAGCAAGGGAAGTTTAAAAAACAAGGGAAGTTTAGAAAGCAAGGAAAGTTTAGAAAGCAAAGTCGGAACCTCACAACTCAGCAGGAGGATCTTTCGGGACTCTTCTGTAACAACCAGAGCAGTCAGGGGCTTGATTCTGTGGAGCATTTTGTGATACTTAGATACTAAATTTGAGAAGGAGACAGTGTTGCTTTACATGTTATTTTTAGGAGTGTTTCAGATCCTTCCAAATCGAAAAATTGTTTCCACTAATGGCAGAAGATAGTCACTGAGAGTTCTGACTTTCTGATATACACTGGTCTCTCGGTGTGTCTAGGACCAGCAGTATCCAAAGGCAATTCAGCACCATCTCAAGATTTTTAAGCAGGCCAACCAGCAAATAACGGTTGTCTGGGATGGTTATAGATCAGCCTTTAGAAGTAAAGGATAAGGTAATATGAGCAAAACATTACAGAAGACCTTGAGCAATATCAAAAACCAACACAGCAGAGGATATTGTAAGGATGGCATACTTTACATAAGCTTTGGAAAAGATAGCAAAACCTCTATCTAGTGAGCCACATGGCCTTATTCTTTGTCCTAAGTGAAATGAAAATTGTTTTTTAATATTTCATATTCTAGAACATGAGGGAGAACAGATAAACAACATCAACGCACCAAAGAGACATGCTTATGCCTGGTTAAAAGATGTCCACTACATTGCAGTTGCAACTTTTCCTCTTAATTTCAAGTCATCTTTTATGCTTATATGTCAGTTAACGCTTAAAAGTGATTCCACAATCATTAAAATGCAAATCCAGTTAAAAGTAGTGAATTAAAGAAAGTTACGAAAAGGTCACATTCGGTATAGAGAGAGCAGTAGCAATCTTGTTTATTAGGTTACACTCTGCAGGCTTTAAACCATTAAAATGTCTGTTTTAGAAAGATGTTAATTATATTCTAAGATACTCTAAAGTAAAATAATACTAAGTGTGTTTCTAAATGTGTTTCCATTTGAGGCAGATTAAGGTAATTTATCTTAAAGAGCTGTTGTGCAGACTATAAGGATAGAGACACATCCTAATTGTGAAGGGCCATCATCTGATTCTGGAATATGAAGGAAAACTTTATTATGAGTTAACATTGAAAATAGCAATAAGAAAACAGGACATTCACCTGGGATTTTGTAAACCTACATTTTCAACTATCATGTCAATTTGTCTACAAATCAGCTAATAGAGCTGCTAAGGCAGACAAAATTGATAACATCTGAAGTAGGCTTTCTGCTGCCTAGTTTCCAAGTGTCAGTAGCAATATATTCAGTGTTATGAATGTCCTGAAGGCACAAATGACTCCTGCTCCTATGTCTGTGATATGTCTCATTTCTCGAGAAGTGTAGTTGTCATTGAAAATTACATTTGAAAACTGGTAAGACTCTTCAAAGCAAAGAACCAAACACATCAAAAACCAGAGGACTGACAAACAGTCATCTGCATTTTGAATAAATGCGTCTGACAGTCCAGGGCTTGCTACTCTTCAGTTTCTGATGAATCCTGCTGTATTTACACAAAAGACATGGTAGGATTAGAATGTGCTAAGGACCGTGGCATGGGAAAAATCCTCACTCTTTTACAGATTTTCAGACCTTGGGCTAATCTCTTTGATGTTTGCACTGAAAAGCATACTTAAGACAGCAATAGCTTCACTATAACACACCACCGACAAAGCAGCCTGTTGAGATCCCTACTCTAACACAAACAACTTGAGGTAAAAAGACCACCATATGGGAATTTTTAGTAACAAAGAAATTCAAGCCAGAGACAAGACTCAACTTTGAATCTGAATAACTTTTCACCTAAGGGAAGACAAGGTATTACAGTTCCATGCTAAGGTTCTTCATCTGTAAAATTCATGTAATTTTGTTCTTCTGTGTGGGTTAAAAAGATCAATATGAAACACTGCAAAAATATGATCCAGAGAAGTCCTTAATCTATATTCAACACAAATTCTTTTACAACAACATGTATAGTCTGCTCATAGTCTTATCCAAAACTACCGATTCAGTGGAACGAACTAGTATTTCTACATCCATTTAACAATATTTACTCCTTGGTCTTAGTTTCAGGGTGTTAGTGTACTGGCTGGAGAGAAACACTATTGTATTGTCTTTCAGCACTCAGAGATTTTCATTTGGAAAGGAAAGCTGAAAATAGCAGAAGGCAAAATTACCTATTTTATTCTAAATTAAGGAAATTGATATGTTTATTTTTGTATTTAGATTTGAAGTCAGGCTCATAAGTGCAAGGTTTCAAAAGTTATAGTTAGGGAGATTCAAAGTAAAATGCTGCTGGAAGCAATTGGCTTAACTGTTTTCAGACTCAAAACTGAAATGAAAACAGATCTGGAAGACTGTAATGTCAATTAAAATTGTGGCAGTGCTACATGGTACCATTTGCATTCAATTCTTTCTGAGAATACTGTGAAATGGTATGTGTCATAATAGTAAATCCTCCTTATAATAGCCTCTTAACAGTGTTAAGTGTTATTCTTTTATGCTTTAGTTATCTTTCTAGTTTTCCTCTTTTAAAACAATCCCCATCCTTGCCATTCTGAAGTGATGTATCATCAAAACTATATTAACATTATCCCTTAACTAACGCTCAGGCTGTGCCTTGTGAAACCATAGAGGATGGAGTCCTATCATAGCATTTATTTAACACACAGAAAGAGACAGATCTGGCAATGTACTGTTTGAACACCATGGTAACGGATCTGCTCGTGCAGTTGCTCGAGTACTATGGAGATGACAACAATATACACAGAAAGCCTGAAGATGTCGATAGCTTGGCAGCTTTTAGAGTTCCTGTGCTTCTTTCTCTGTAGGCTGGAGAGATGAGGCGGCTCAGATCCCACTGGTGCCCTACTCCTCAAATCTACCTGCAGGCAGGAATGACGAGCCTCACTCACACGTTCCTTAATACAGTTCACACTGCTGAGTGTTTTCCTATGTGCTAGGGGTTGTCCATGTCCCTAAAGCCTGAGAACAAGATTTGTACCACTAGACCACGATTTGTAAGATTATTTCATTAGGCTTAAATGTTTGAAAAGTTAAACAACAGTCTGGTAATTTCATTGTAGGTACAATTGGGGAATGAACCATTTTAGCAAATGAAAGTGCCCAGCATGTTACAAATGTTTTGTGTATTTGCAGTTTGTTGTCAGAGGGTAGCTGGCTGTTCCTAGCTTTGGTATCCACAGCAGTAGGTTTAAGTACCAGGCAGCATAATCGAGAGCCTTCATCAATCAGGTTTCAGAATTGCTTTATGACAATTTGCAGTGTTTATGATTCTGGCAACTGTCTGTAATGTAAACTCTGTGGTCATCTGAATAAAATAATGCTCATACTAATATGATAAATCAAAACTACTGTACAGAATTTATTACATATATTATGGTGCCCTTGGTTTAGCATTATTTTAATGCACTCCTCTACAAGGCTCTGTACATTTGCAGTAATATACTGCAATTTTATACAGTTACATAAAAGCTTTATTGGAATAATACTTCACAGCGTTTTTACGCATTTCTTAAAATAGCAGAGGCATAATGTAACCCAAAAATCGTAGACTATTTAATAATGCATGAGATGTAAAAATGATGCCATTTTTGTATTGTAAATTTTCCTTTTTTTCTTCTTCTGTCTCAGATGTTCTCTTCAACACTGTGCTACTTTACCGTCCTTCACTGATCTCAATGCAAAGAAATATCATTTTACAGCACACTATTGTTACATTTTTCCTCCCAATCTATAGTGCATTACGAGAAGCAGTTAAAGAATAAAGGAGTTCCTTTTGACCCTGCTTCCCCATTTTCTTTCCTTCATTTGCACAAATTCAGAAGCTGAAGGAACCACTGTGTTTATCTTGCCAAATGCTATTTCCGACCTTATAAAATCAAGGTAGAGATTCATGGTTCATGCTAGTCTTATACATAATTTTCTCGCAATTTGGACACCCTTAGAAGTAAAAAGCTATGCTCACAGAAACTAAAGACTTCGTCTGCTACTCTAGGAGTCTGTTTTTTTCAGTCAACATAAAGATATTACAGAAGTCAGCACTCACACAATTTACCAGAAAGGAATACTTTTGCCTCTTCAACTCCTGAAGTAGGCAGGCATTGTCTAAAGTGTACAACACATTTCTGTCACAAAGGGACCCTAAAGAAGTACAATCCTGTTGCTTAGCAATATCAAGCAAACAAGATTAAAAACATTTCTTTTCATCCTACTTTCCTCTGCCTCACACTTGTTTCTTTTCTAAAATATCCACAGGCATTTGTGACTAAGCCATACTAAGCTTACATCCAGGACGATAGCCTATATTTTTTTAAAGTATGAAAAAGGTACCTTTATGAAATCCTTTAATGGAAGTACTAGATACCAATGAATGTTTAAAATTCTTAAGACTCTTACTGAACCGGAACAATACACTTAATGACATTTGTGGCAAACAAAAACAGCTGTCAGATTCAGATTGCTCAAAAACTAGAGCAAATAATACTGTGCCATAAGCAGAATTTCTTATTCAAATGTTCTCTGATATGGGAATGGTTGAGGTTGGAAGGTCCTCTGGAGGTTACCTGGTCAAATCCCTCTGCTCATGTAACCAGTTGCCCAGGACCATGTCTAGATATTTTTTTAATATCTTCACAGATGGACACTCCAGAACCTCTCTGGGCAATGTGTATCAGCATATGTTTAGCTAATAACAGTACAAAGCAAATGATAGCAACTTCAGAATATATTTTATTGCTCATTTCACTCCTGTTCAAGATAGGTATAAAGAAAAGCCAAGAGATACAGATACTAGCAACCCGACAAACGATCACTTTAATTTCAAGACAGATTTTAGCTATTAATAATTACAGCAGTCAGTCAAATAGAAGGTGCTTACACAGGTGAAATAACAATAGAGCAGTCCAAATACACAGTGAAGGATGTTCCCTGGCTTTTGAGCACTTTTCAATGCTGAAAATGCTTACTTGTCAGTTGACTAGCTTGCATTTATAATCAAATTTACAGGCTTGCTCTGCCTTGCAAACAAATGCTAAGTAAGACATATTTTTGAAACTGTAACACCCAGCTATTGAACTGGGTGCTTGTAGTTTCAGAATGTTCCATTTTCTGAGCATTTTATGTTTATCAAACAGTTCAAATTATAGTACCGACTATTCAACAGAAGAAAGGAAGATTAAGAATATTAATAAATGCATACTTAACACTTACAAGTTTGCACAGATCACAGATAAATTGAGTGGCTTTTAAAAAAAGTCTTTATATGAGACCAACTATGCTGAAGAAAGATGCAGTGTCAAAAGAGATGAACAATGCCCAGGAGAAGATATGACACATAGAGAGATCTATGTTACACAGAGAGAAAGTACTTTCTGTTAGAAAATTTTTTTTCTTGCTTTTATATGATAAATACGAATCTAATCACTTTTAATGACACATTCCCTTTTAGAAAAAATTAAAATTTAGTTCGGCTATATACTGTTAAATGCACTAGGTGGCAGCAAAAAGTAAGCTAACAAAATCCACAACCTTATAAAAATCTGCATGATTTCAAGAGGGAACAAAGGTGAAAGGAAAGAGATTCTAGCTTCTTTCGCTCAGGTATTTTCTATTAAACAGTGCAGTGCCCGAGCAAGTTGTCTATCTAACTCTGTCACAAAGTTCAGATGTTCACAATGGTCTTTCAAGGAGAATGAAACGCAGAGTCTCTACATGGCCCAGAGCAAGGAAAGACAGTAACAAACCCAAGAGTGCCAATAGGTGCACAAATAAACTATGCTACATTCTCACTACTTGAGGCCAAATATTTTAACTGAAATGATATGCCATACTTAAATATAAGAAAATGCTGTGAATCTATACTAAAAAAGGGCACTGTTTTCCAAATTATTTGTATTGCTGCTTCTTCTTCAGTATATTATAGTTTTTACAATTAGGATCTCAAACTGCAGTTATGCAGTAGTTTCTCAGAAGATTTATGAGATGACTGGATCTAAAAAACAAAACACAAACAAAAAGCTATGTAAAGCTGTACCACTTAAGTCTTATCCAGACGGGCTGCCAGAATATTAGGCATAATGCAGAGGACAGCTGTAATGACATTATGCTCTGAAAAACATTTGGAAGCTGTCATATAGTACTTCCTATGGCTCCCATTAAAGTTAGTTACATACATCTAACTATTTGCCTGCCTATGCAAGAAACACAAAAGGTTACAACTAAGAAAAGTTCAATAGAATTCTTATTACCCCACAAGGTAATATGGATATATAAGAGAGAGATAAATATATATATATGCCTTATAAATATTGCTCTATTAAAAGATGCAGGGAATCTGCAAATAGATCAGAAGATAAGAGGCAAGCAATAGAAGTGCAGATGTGTGTAAATCATAGCATGTTTTGGGTTGGAAGGAACCTTTTAAAAGTCATCTAGCCTGACCCCCCGGCAGCCAGCAGGAACATCTTCAATGGGATCACATTTCTCAGAGCCTTGGCCAACCTGATCACCTTGAATGTTTTCAGGGGTGGGGAAACATAACATAGGGCAGCATCATGTTTCCAAGCCTCTCCAAGCCTCCGGAGCCTGGTCACTGCTAGTGGGGGTTTTGGAGAGGGTCTGACAACAGGAGTTTTAATATCTCCCTCAATGGCACCTAAGGAATGCGATGAACTGATAAGGGCCAAATGGTATGTGGGACAGGGACCTGTTAAAGCTTAGGAAACAGATGCCTCAAACAACCTTGATTCACTGAGGCATGAGGGAAGGAGTCTTGCGAAGGCAGGATGACCTTGCCTTGTAGCATATATCCCACGAAGATAAAGCAATTGTATATGGTCATAATCAATGACCTTATATACATATAGTATGTCCCTACTGGACATACTATATGTGGATGTATAGTAAGTCCCTACTGGACATACTATACATCCACATACAGGAAAAGTGTGTATCCCTACTGGACATACTATGCATCCAAATATAGACAAAGTGTGTATAAATTCCAGGAAGAAAAGGTAGAGAATTAGAAGAAGAAACACAAAGAAGCAAGAAGATAATGATGGATGCATCCTGAACTCCAGCTGTCTGGACCAGCACGGGAACTTGGAGCAGTGATCTTTCTCTCCTCCCCC